>NC_092158.1:12549611-12582111 GCF_045791955.1 Oncorhynchus clarkii lewisi | reverse complement strand
AGGGAGGGATGGAGGGATGGAGGGATGGATGAGGGATGGATGGAGGGATGGATGAGGGAGGGATGGAGGGATGGAGCGATGGAGGGATGAAGGGATGGGTGGAGGGATGGATGGATGGAGGGATGGATGGAGGGATGGAGGGAGGGAGGGAGGGATGGAGGGATGGATGGAAGGATGGAGGGATGGAGGGAGGGAGGGAGGGATGGAGGGATAGAGGAAGGGATCTGAGAAAGGAGAGAGTAAGGGATGGGGCTGAGAAAATAAAGGGAGGGGTGGGGAAGAGGAGAGAAAAGACACATGGATGGAGGGATGGAGGGAGGGAGCTGAGAGGAGAACAGATGCATGGATGGAGGGATGGAGGAGAAGATGTGGGGAGGGAGCGAGAGAGAGAAAGAGAGGGAGGGAGGGATAAAGGGAAGGAGGGAGCTGAGAGGATAACAGATACAGACTTGAAGGGATGAATCAGCAGAACACCATGAATGAATCATTCATTGTGGCCACTGGGGTGGAGGGAGGTCAATCACAGTGAGATGACACATCCTCTGCTGACTCAACAGCCACTATCTAACCCTGGGTCTGTGAGAGGGAGCTCCACAGCCACTAGCTAACCCTGGGTCTGTGAGAGGGAGCTCCACAGCCACTGGCTAACCCTGGGTCTGTAAGAGAGAGCTCCACAGCCACTGGCTAACCCTGGGTCTGTGAGAGGGAGCTCCACAGCCACTAGCTAACTCTGGATCTGTGAGAGGGAGCTCCACAGCCACTAGCTAACCCTGGGTCTGTAAGAGGGAGCTCCACAACCACTAGCTAACCCTGGGTCTGTGAGAGGGAGCTCCACAGCCACTAGCTAAACCTGGGTCTGTGAGAGGGAGCTCCACAGCCACTAGCTAACCCTGGATCTGCGAGAGGGAGCTCCACAGCCACTAACTAACCCTGGGTCTGTAAGAGGGAGCTCCACAGCCACTGGCTAACCCTGGGTCTGTAAGAGGGAGCTCCACAGCCACTGGCTAACCCTGGGTCTGTGAGAGGGAGCTCCACAGCCACTAGTTAACCCTGGGTCTGGGAGAGGGAGCTCCACAGCCACTAGTTAACCCTGGGTCTGGCAGAGGGAGCTCCACAGCCACTAGCTAACCCTGTGTCTGGGAGATGGAGCTCCACAACCACTAGCTAACCCTGGGTCTGTGAGAGGGAGCTCCACAACCACTAGCTAACCCTGGGTATGTGAGAGGGAGCTCCACAGCCACTAGCTAACCCTGGGTCTGACAGAGGGAGCTCCACAGCCACTGGCTAACCCTGGGTCTGTAAGAGGGAGCTCCACAGCCACTGGCTAACCCTGGGTCTGTGAGAGGGAGCTCCACAGCCACTAGTTAACCCTGGGTCTGGCAGAGGGAGCTCCACAGCCACTAGCTAACCCTGTGTCTGGGAGATGGAGCTCCACAACCACTAGCTAACCCTGGGTCTGTGAGAGGGAGCTCCACAACCACTAGCTAACCCTGGGTATGTGAGTGGGAGCTCCAAAGCCACTAGCTATCCCTGGGTCTGGTAGAGGGACCTCCACAACCACTAGCTAACCCTGGGTCTGTGAGAGGGAGCTCCACAACCACTAGCTAACCCTGGGTATGTGAGAGGGAGCTCCACAACCACTAGCTAACCCTGGGTCTGTGAGAGGGAGCTCCACAACCACTAGCTAACCCTGGGTCTGTGAGAGGGAGCTCCACAGCCACAAGCTATCCCTGGGTCTGGTAGTGGGAGCTCCACAACCACTAGCGAACCATGGGTCTGTGAGAGGGAGCTCCATAACCACTAGCTAACCCTGGGTCTGGCATAGGGCGCTCCACAACCACTAGCTAACCCTGGGTCAAGGAAGAGGGAGCTCCACTGTCGCTAGCTAACCCTGGGTCTGGGAGATGGAGCTCCACAGTTACTAGGTGCTATCTGTCCTCAGCCTGGGTATGGCTGAAAAGAGGGATCTCAACAGCCACTAGATGGCTTGACTGGGCCTTGTTGGTAGGTGGTGTGGAGTGAAGGAGCTTGTGGCTGTGAGGAACATGGCTAGGAGGCAGTCTGAGGAACATGGCTAGGAGGCAGTCTGAGGAACATGGCTAGGAGGCAGTCTGAGGAACATGGCTAGGAGGCAGTCTGAGGAACATGGCTAGGAGGCAGTCTGAGGAACATGGCTAGGAGGCAGTCTGAGGAACATGGCTAGGAGGCAGTCTGAGGAACATGGCTAGGAGGCAGTCTGAGGAACATGGCTAGGAGGCAGTCTGAGGAACATGGCTAGGAGGCAGTCTGAGGAACATGGCTAGGAGGCAGTCTGAGGAACATAGCTAGGAGGCAGTCTGAGGAACATGGCTAGGAGGCAGTCTGAGGAACATGGCTAGGAGGCAGTCTGAGGAACATGGCTAGGAGGCAGTCTGAGGAACATGGCTAGGAGGCAGTCTGAGGAACATGGCTAGGAGGCAGTCTGAGGAACATGGCTAGGAGGCAGTCTGAGGAACATGGCTAGGAGGCAGTCTGAGGAACATGGCTAGGAGGCAGTCTGAGGAACATGGCTAGGAGGCAGTCTGAGGAACATGGCTAGGAGGCAGTCTGAGGAACATAGCTAGGAGGCAGGAAGAACAGGAAGGGAGAGATACTCAGGTAAAGCAACACAGACATGAGAGAGAGAGAGAGAGAGAGAGAGAGAGAGAGAGAGAGAGAGAGAGAGAGAGAGAGAGAGAGAGACCAAGGAAAGGGATAGGGGAAGGAGGGTTGGAGATAGCTACTCAATAAAGTTACTCTGGTCCTGTACATATAAGATAAAGCTACTCTGTATGACCAGAATTGTATAGTGACTAGCTGACTTGAGAGACAGGTTATGGCTCTTAATGATGTCATGATGATGAAACCAATGGGGCTTACTGTTGTAAATGCTTCTGGTTTGTTCTCTTCTTTGCGTCGGACACTCAGTACGAGAAGTAATGCATCATTCATGATACATGAGGATTTCCATGCAGCTTTAATTCTGTATTTTTTTCTTATTGCTTTAATCCTGCTGTGTTTCTACAATATTTATACATTCATATTCATGTAATATATAAATATTCATATATTCAAAACATATTTGTAACATATCTAAAGATATCATTCTAAACATCTAATTCTAAGGTTCCCATGATGATTATCTCCACATGGTGTCAGCAACAGTTTCTGTCAAAGCCAATTTGTGGAAGTCACAACTCAAACATTCCACAGGTCACCTCCGCACTCCAGAGACAGAGAGAGGGTGGGGAAGAAGGGAGGGGAGGGGGGGGGCAGGAGGGAGAAAGACATATAGAGAGAGAGAGGGAGAGAGAGAGAACTGGGAGAGAGAGAGAGGGGGAGAAGGAAAGAAAGGAAAGAGAAAGAGGCAGAGAAAGAGAGAGAGAAAACGAGAGAGAGAGAGAGAGAGAGAGTGAGCGTGAGAGAGAGAGAGAGAGAGAGAGAGAGAGAGAGAGAGAGAGGTAGTGCTGCCCTGTGGATAGAATGGAGAGGCATTGACCTCCTCCCCATTGTTGAACAACACAAGAGCCTGTCTGGCTAGAGGCCACTTCAGGGTAGAGAATGCAATAATCAGGGAACAGCCAACTGAACATACAATAACGAGGGAACAGCCAACTGAACAAGTCACTAAAACCAAACCTAGACAGACACCCAGCTAACAACTCTAAGGAGAGAGAACATTTTTGTGCTGTTACCCGTAATGTGTCCAGTTTTCCGTTAGTGAAGGGAACATTTTCTGTACAGTATGTGAGCAAAAACATTCGGAGAACCTTCTTTGAATGTTTGATGTTAAAATTAGGAGAACATTCCCTTAATGTCAAGCAGAACTTTATCTAGAACGTGGTGGTTAAATTTAGGGACGCTGCAAGAACGTTCACGTGTCCAGTTTTCTGAGGGTTAGGAGAATATTCCATTAACGTGGTTGCCATGTTCTCATAATGGAAGATACTAATATTCTTGACATGTTTTATGGTAATTTTGCCTGAACATTTCTGTGTGTCTTCTGTCAGTACGTCACCTGATGGTCCCGAAGAAACGTTCTCCAAAGAAAACATTTCGATACATGTTGTTACTGTTGCCAAGCCCATCAAATCAAGTCAAATTCGTCACATGCGCCAAATACAACAGGTGAGGAGTGAAATGCTTACTGACAAGCCCTTAACCAACAATGCAGTTTTAAGAAAATACCTAAAAAAAAGTAAGAGATAAGAATAAAGAGCAGCAGTAAAAACGCAATAGCGGGCTATACACAGGGTGTTACGGTACAGAGTCAATGTGGAGACTATATACAGGGTGTTACGGTACAGAGTCAATATGGAGACTATATACTGGGTGTTACGGTACAGAGTCAATGTGGAGACTATATACAGGGGGTACCGGTACAGAGTCAATGTGGAGGCTATATACAGGCTATATACAGGGTGTACCGGTACAGAGTCTGCTAACCATGTGTATGTGACAAATACATTTGATTTGATTTGATTTGATGTGGAGGCTATATACACGGGGTACCGGTACAGAGTCAAAGTGGAGGCTATATACAGGGGGTACCGGTACAGAGTCAATGTTCGGGGGTACCGATGTCGAGGTAATTGAGGCAATATGTACATGTAGGCAGAGTTACCTACAAGGCTCTGATTGGTGAACTATTGATCCATTCACAGCTCTTTTTGGTTAGTGATACTCACACACAATACTTTTAACATACAGTGTTTTCAACCTAAATATTTGACATCAATGATTACATTGTGAATGTTTATTCATACAGTAACTGGTGTTCAACATTTCCTCACCTGGGATTTGAACTCACAACCTCAAAGTTTACAGCATTCTGATCCTTCTGCTACACCACCATGTCTGTGACAGTTAGCAGTTAATTTGACTATTCTCTCATCATTGATTTGATTGACTTATTTCAACGATTTAAGGGCTTTCTGTACAGTTGTCTAATGTTGATGGGGCATGTGAACCTGTTTTAATGTTACTCCTGAATCACTATGACCAGTAATGGTTGTTCTTGAGCGTACCTTTTAACAGAGCTGAAGTTACTTCAAAGTGCATTCCCCTTATTGTTTACACCTATCCAGTTGTTTCAGATCTACACAAGTGCTTAGGGAGGAGGGGTTAGGATTCACTTCTGGACAGGGCCTAACTATACTGGTTCAGAAAGCACATGCCCTAGGGATATCCCTTATTGCAACAACGGTTTGGTTTGGCCCAGGTGGCAGTGTTGCTTCTGATAGAAACATGGCCCAGGTGGCAGTGTTGCTTCTGATAGAAACATGGCCCAGGTGGCAGTGTTGCTTCTGATAGAAACATGGCCCAGGTGGCAGTGTTGCTTCTGATAGAAACATGGCCCAGGTGGTAGTGTTGCTTCTGATAGGAACATGGCCCAGGTGGTAGTGTTGCTTCTGATATAAACATGGCACAGGTGGCAGTGTTGCTTCTGATAGAAACATGGCCCAGGTGGTAGTGTTGCTTCTGATAGAAACATGGCCCAGGTGGCAGTGTTGCTTCTGATAGAAACATGGCCCAAGTGGTAGTGTTGCTTCTGATAGAAACATACTCAGAACATGGTTGCCATATTCTCAGAATATTTAAGCAAGTTTGATGTCAGTTATATCAATAAAGAGTTCCATCTCCAAGTTTTAATGTGGAAAAATAGACAAATTTCAACCACACCACTTGGGACCAGTGTTGGGTGTGATATGTAAATTATATGAGTAACGGAGTAATATAACAATTTACTGTCTTCAAATATTGTGATATTACAGCAGTTACTTTTTCCAAGTAACCCGTAAATAACTTTCAGAAGCATATCTCTACCGGCGTATTACATTCATTGAACAAAAAATATAAACTCCATATGTAAAGTGTTGGTTCCCTGTTTCTTGAGCTGAAATAAAAGATCCCAGAAATGTTCTATATGCACAAAATGCTAATTTCTCTCAAATTCTGTGCACAAATTTGTTTACATCCATGTTAGTGAACATTTCTCCTTTGCCAAGATAATCCATCCACCTGTGTTGCAAATCAAGAATCTGATTAAACAGCCTGATCATTATACAGGTGCACCTTGTGCTGGGGACAATAAAAGGCCACTCTAAAATGTGCTGTTTTGTCACACAATGCAATGCCACAGATGTCTCAAATTTTGAGGGCACCTGCAATTGGCATACAGACTTCAGGAATGTCCATCAGAGCTGTTGCCAGAGACCAGAATGTTAATGTCTCTACCATAAGCCTCCTCCAACGTAGTTTTAGAGAATTTAGCAGTACATCCAACCGGACTCACAACCGCATAGCACGTGTATGGCATTGTGTGGGAGACCGCTTTTCTGATGTCATTTTTATGAACAGAGTGCCCCATGGTGGTGGTGGTTTATGGTATGGGCAGGCATAAGCTACGGACAACAAACATAATTGTATTTTATCGATGGCAATTTGAATGCACAGAGATTCCGTGACGAGACCCTGAGGCCCAATGTTGTGCCATTCATCCGCCCCATGTCACAAGGATCTTTACACAATTCCTGGAAGCTGAAAATGTCCCAGTTCTTCTATTGCCTGCATATTAACCAGACATGTCACCCATTGAGCATGTTTGGGATGCTCTGTATCAGCGTGTACGACAACGTGTTCCAGTTCCTGTCGTAGAAATATTGATCCAATAATATTTCTCAGATACCGGAACTTGTGAATTCAAGCCAAGCTGGTCCATGGATCAACTTTCTTTCCCAGCCTCAGCACACTCCTTTTATACAGTTTCATCCTTACATCACATACATAGTCACTCCTCTCTATGTAAATGATCAACTCTTTTTGGCATTGCGCCACTATTATTTCCCACCCTAAATTCTGTTCTGTTTTGTAGTCTGCTCTTGTTGTGATTTTATAATGGTCACCTTTTGTATTGCTCTAAACAAAGCACATAGTCTAGCCAATCTTTCTGGTTAAACATTTAAGAGTTTGTTCTTTCCACACATCCAGAAACTGTCTACTATACCTCTGTTATGCTTTTTAAACATTGGTAGCGACGGTCCTATGTGAGTTATATTATCGCATTGCTCCCTCCGATACATGATCAGTCTTTTTTCATCAGATTTTCGAAATCCTGCAGTTTCCAGTACCCAAATTGTTTTACATTCTCCCGTAGTGTTCCCTACATCTACTCCACTATCTTCATGGCTAAAGAAGCATTCATATTTCCTTTTACCACTGTATCTCTTTCAATCTAGGGTCCATCTAATTCAGTTCTTATGTCATACGCGGCACACTCCTTTTCACCCATAGCTTTTCGGTTTAGTGCGATCTTCCCTTTAGTGCTGCCTCATGCTATCCTGCATTCTTTATTACACAGGGGGATTTCATACTTTTTCTTATTATATCGGTCATTTTTCCATTTTGCACATTCCTCAAACGTTGCCGGTTCAGATACTATTGATAGGGGGATTTACTACACAGTATACAATTGTCCATTCTATGTTTTTGGGCCGTGTACTGAGCCCACTTACACCAGCCATTTTTTGTTACTCTCCTCAATTTTGGGTTAATATTTGATTCTGAGTTAGTTTCTTCATTTTAGCAACCCCAGTTTTTTGTCCAGATTTTCTGCAAAAACCCACTTTCTTGTGGTTTTGCCATTGTCTTAGTTGGTGTACTAGTGCTAGTGGGAGATGATTTTACCAATGGTGTTGCTCTTCTTGGTCTTGTTAAGTGCTTTATGGTAGGGTCAATCTGGATAATTGTTACACTGTTTCCTTCTTGCCTTTTTTTATTGTTAATTATTCTTTTAACATATTCCTCACCTTCCTTTTGGTCAAGTCTGTTCATGGTAATTTGCCAATACATTTTTGCTTTGTCTATTTTTATATCACTTCCTTTTGAATCCCAGATTGCTTCTCATTGGACGACGGGTTCATCCACAGAGTGCTATTTCTGGTAAATGTTCACTTCTCCTGATTGAGAAGGATTTTCGGATTTCTGCTCCTGTCATTATTTGGGCTGGAATAAAACCACAAATCCTGTTCTTTTTCAAAGGAGATTTGGGAGAAACTTGTTTTCATATCCTACTTGTGGCATGCTGTATGGTTGTAGGTAGATATGTTACCATTTCTTCTAGGTTTGCCACGGTTCCTGTCAAGGCCATTCCACCACTCTTCAGCTGTTCTGGTTTCCACTGTCTGTCAGGGAGACCATGTGAGGGCAGGGAAGTCGATGGTAGGGAAGTCTCCTTCCCATTCTCCTGTTGTTGTTTCTCCGTCCCCTCGGACAGCACCTCCGTCAGGGGTATATGCCAGAGTAGATATGTCATCAGGAGCAATAGGCAAGTCACTCCTCCCCATCCCTGGACTTTCTGGATCCTCAGGTGAGTGTATCTGTTGACTATTGGGAGTTGTGCCTTGGTCCTCCTCTCCTTCTGTTTCCTCCAGGCTCCTGCCTGGTGTATCAGTATCCTCTGCTTCCTCGTGGCTCGGTGGTCTCTCAATCACCCTTGGAGTTCTGGTGCTGTGGTTTAGATGGTACCGCGTAGTGCTTCCTTCCACATGGACGGCTGTGTTGCTCAGACCACCTCGTAGGGACCCTCTTGCCTTGGCTCATTACCACTTCTGTTGGGACACTCGGATGTAGACCCAATCTCCTGGAATCACCAGACGGGGAACCTCTGGTCCTGGTTTTTGCTTTCTTTCCCTGGAGATGGATGACTTTATGTATGGTAGTTAGTTGTCTCATATGTTATTTTAACTCTATGTCTAATTGTTCTAATGGGGGACCTTTATAGGGCCCTCTTAGAGTTGGCGCTGTCATGGGTCGACCCGTAAGCATTTCATGCGGTGTTAGACGGGTATTTATGTTAGTTTGCATGCGGTACCTCATTAGAGCAAGCGGTAGCGCATCCACCCAGTTCAAATCAAATCAAGTGTATTTATATAGCCCTTCGTACATCAGCTGATATCTCAAAGTGCTGTACAGAAACCCAGCCTAAAACCCCAAACAGCAAGCAATGCAGGTGTAGAAGCACGGTGGCTAGGAAAAACTCCCTAGAAAGGCCAAAACCTAGGAAGAAACCTAGAGAGGAACCAGGCTGTGCTGGGTGGAGATTATAACAGAACATGGCCAAGATGTTAAAATGTTCATAAATGACCAGCATGGTCAAATAATAAGTCTGGGACAGGTAGCACGTCCGATGAACTGGTCAGGATTCCATATCCGCAGGCAGAACAGTTGAAACTGGAGCAGCAGCACGGCCAGGTGGACTGGGGACAGCAAGGAGTCATCATGCCAGGTAGTCCTGAGGCATGGTCCTACGGCTCAGGTCCTACGAGAGAGAGAAAGAAAGAGAGAAAGAGAGAATTAGAGAGAGCATACTTAAATTCACACAGGACACCGGATAAGACTGGTGAAGTACTCCAGATATAACAAACTGACCCTAGCCCCCCGACACATAAACTACTGCAGCATAATTACTGGAGCCTGAGACAGGAGGGGTTAGGAGACACTGTGGCCCCATCCGATGATACCCCCGGACAGGGCCAAACAGGAAGGACATAACCCCACCCACTTTGCCAAAGCACAGTCCCCACACCACTAGAGGGATATCTTCAACCACCAACTTAAAATCCTGAGACAAGGCCGAGTATAGCCTACAAAGATCTCCGCCACGGCACAACCCAAGGGGGGGGGCGGCACCCCGGACATGAAGATCACATCAGTGACTCAACCCACTCAAGTGACGCACCCCTCCTAGGGACGGCATGAAAGAGCACCAGTAAGCCAGTGACTCAGCCCCTGTAATAGGGTTAGAGGCAGAGAATCCCAGTGGAAAGAGGGGAACCGGCCAGGCAGAGACAGCAAGGGCGGTTCGTTGCTCCAGATCCTTTCCATTCACCTTCACACTCCAGGGCCAGACTACACTCAATCATATGACCCACTGTAGAGATGAGTTTTCAGTAAAGACTTAAAGGTTGAGACCGAGTTTGCATCTCTCACATGGGTAGGCAGACTATTCCATAAAAATTGAGCTCTATAAGTGACTGTGGATGATAAACACATCCCAGCCTTTGTTTAATTCTTAACAATGAAGTAATTTCCCTTTTTGCTTGCTTGGCATTTTATCATCGCTAGCTTTCTAGGATACATCACTGCCCCTATTCATTTTACAATTAGTTTGTGATGTTGTATGGGTGTTCCATCACTTTTCTTAAATCCTCTTTGTTTCCACACAGCTCCAAATAAGTGGCATACTCCGTGTGCATATGCTGAGTCAGTATAGATATTCACTATCTTTCCTTTTGCTTAACTTCTTATGGCTAGGGGGCAGCATTTTCATGTTTGGATAAAAAGCGTGCCCAGAGTGAACTGCCTGCTACTCAGTCCCAGTTGCTAATATATGCATATTATTAGTACATTTGGATAGAAACACTCCAAAGTTTCTAATACTGTTTGAATGATGCATGTGAGTATAACAGAACTAATATGACAGGCGAAAACCTGAGAAAAATCCTACCAGGAAGTGGGAAATCTGAGGTTTGTTGTTTTTGAATACAACAAATACACAGTGTCTATGGGGTAATTTTGCACTTTCTAAGGCTTCCACTATATGTCAACAGTCTTTAGAAACTTGTTTGAGGCTTCTACTATAAAGTAGGGGCTCATATAGGCTCTTTGAGTCAGTGGTCTGGCAGAGTGCCACGAGCTGGTCATACACATTCACATGAGAGGTAGCTTGCGTTCCACTGCTTTTCTGAAGACAAAGGAATTCTCCGGTTGGAACATTATTGAATATTTATGTTAAAAACATCCTAAAGATTGATTCTATACATCATTTGACATGTTTCTACGGACTGTAACAGAACTTTTCGTTTGAACTTTTGCCTGGACCTGCCCGCGCGTCGTGAATTTAGATTGTGTACTGAACGCGCAATCCAAAATGAGTTATTTGGACATAAATTATGGACATTGTGGAACAAATCAAACATTTATTGTGGAACTGAGATTCCTGGGAGTGCATTCTGATGAAGATCGTCAAAGGTAAGTGAATATTTATAATGCTATTTCTGACTTATGTTGACTCCAAAATGGCGGATATCTTTTTGGGTTGTTTTGGTATCCAATCGCTCCCATTTTCTAGGAGGCACTATTTTTATGTTTGAAAAAATAAGTACCAGATGCTAGAATATGCATATAATTGACAGATTGGGATAGGAAACACTCTAAAGTTTCCAAAACTGTCAAGATATTGTCTGTGAGTATAACAGAACTGATATTGCAGGCGAAAACCTGAGGAAAATCCAATCAGGAAGTGCCTCTTATTTTGAAACCTCTCTGTTCCTATGCATTATCCTCCATTTAAAGGGATATCAACCAGATGTTATATGGCTTCCCTAAGGTGTCAACAGTCTTTAGACATAGTTTCAGGCTTTTATTTTGAAAAATGAGCGAGAAAGCTCACATTGCGTAAGTGGATAGGTGGGGGCTCAGAGTGAGTTTTGCGCAACAGAGTATTGCGGCCATTGTTTCTCCTTGTCCTATTGAAAATCCTACACTCCCGGTTGATATATTATCGAATATAAGCAAAATAAATTAAATAATTAAATACAGTAGGGAAAGAGGTAGTTGTTTGGGCTAAATTATAGGTGGGCTATGTACAGGTGCAGTAATATGTGAGCTGCTCTGACAGTTGGTGCTTAAAGCTAGTGAGGGAGATAAGTGTTTCCAGTTTCAGAGATTTTTGTAGTTCGTTCCAGTCATTGGCAGCAGAGAACTGGAAGGAGAGGCGGCCAAAGAAAGAATTGGTTTTGGGGGTGACTAGAGAGATATACCTGCTGGAGCGTGTGCTACAGGTGGGAGATGCTATGGTGACCAGCGAGCTGAGATAAGGGGGGACTTTACCTAGCAGGGTCTTGTAGATGACATGGAGCCAGTGGGTTTGCCGACGAGTATGAAGCGAGGGCCAGCCAACGAGCGAGTACAGGTCGCAATGGTGGGTAGTATATGGGGCTTTGGTGACAAAACGGATTGCACTGTGATAGACTGCATCCAATTTGTTGAGTAGGGTATTGGAGGCTATTTTTTAAATGACATTGCCAAAGTCGAGGATTGGTAGGATGGTCAGTTTTACAAGGGTATGTTTGGCAGCATGAGTGAAGGATGCTTTGTTGCGAAATAGGAAGCCAATTCTAGATTTAACTTTGGATTGGAGATGTTTGATATGGGTCTGGATGGAGAGTGGATCATCAAAGGTAAGTGAATATTTATAATGTTATTTCTGACTTCTGTTGACTGCACAACATGGCGTATATCTGTTTGGCTGTTTTGGTCTCTGAGCGCCGTACTCAGATTATTGCATGGTTTGCTTTTTCCGTAAAGCTTTTTTGAAATCTGACACAGAGGTTGCATTAACCTCTTGGATCTCCCCATCCCGGATCCGGTATCAGGAATACAGACTCAAGCTCATTACCATAACGCAACGTTAACTATTCATGAAAATCGCAAATGAAATGAAATAAATATGCCATCTCTCAAGCTTAGCCTTTTGTAAACAACACTGTCATCTCAGATTTTCAAAATATGCTTCTCAACCATAGGAAAACAATAATTTGTGTAAAAGTAGCTAGCTAGCGTAGCATTTAGCGTTAGCATTAGCGTTAGCATCCAGCACGCAACATTTCAACAAAAACATAAAAGCCTTCAAATAAAATCATTTACCTTTGAAGAACTTCTGATGTTTTCAATGAGGATACTCTCAGTTAGATAGCAGATGCTCAGTTTTTCCAAAAAGATTCTTTGTGTATTGGAAATAGCTCCGTTTTATACATCACATTTGGCTACCAAAAAAAAACGAAAATTCAGTCCTCAAAACGCGAACTTTTTTCCAAATTAACTCCATAATATCGACTGAAAACATGGCAAACGTTGTTTAGAATCAATCCTCAAGGTGTTTTTCACATATCTCTTCATTGATATATCGTTCTTGGATGCATGGTTTCTCCCCTCAATCAAATGGAAAAGTACAAGCAGCTGGCAATTGCGCACCGAATTCCACGCAGGACACCAGGCGGACACTTGGAAAATGTAGTCTCTTATGGTCAATCTTCCAATGCTGCTAAGACATTGGGGGAACGACAGAAAGTGTAGGCTCATTCCTTGCGCAATCACAGCCATATAAGGAGACAAACAGAGCTTCAGAAATTCTGCTAGTTTCCTGGTTGACGCATCATCTTGGTTTCGCCTGTAGAATGAGTTCTGGGGCACTTACAGACAATATCTTTGCAGATTCTGAAACTTCAGAGTGTTTTCTTTCAAAAACTGTCAAGAATATGCATAGTCGAGCATCTTTTCGTGACAAAATATCGCGCTTAAAACGGGAACGTTTTTTATCCAAAAATGAAATAGCGCCCCTAGAGATCCAAGAGGTTAAGGAGAAGTGTATCTAAAGTTCCATGTATAACACTTGCATTTTCATCAACATTTATGATGAGTATTTCTGTAAATTGATGTGACTCTTTGCAAAATCACCGGATGTTTTGGGAACTACTGAACATAACGCGCCAATGTGTTCTGATTTTTTTTATATCAATATGACCTTTATCGAACAAAACATACATGTATTGTGTAACATGAAGTCATATGAGTGTCATCTGATGAAGATCATCAAAGGTTAGTGATTCATTCTATCTCTATTCCTGATTTTTGTGACTCCTCTCTTTGGCTGGAAAAATGGCTGTGTTTTGCTCTGACCTAACATAATCGTTTGTGGTGCTTTCGCCGTAAAGCCTGTTTGAAATCGGACACTGTGGTGGGATTAACAAGAAGTGTATCTTTAAAATGGTGTGAAATACTTGTATGTTTGAGGAATTTTAATTATGGGATTTCTGTTGTTTTGAATTTGGCGCCCTGCACTTTCACTGGCTGTTGTCATATCGATCCCGTTAGCGGGATCTCAGCCATAAGAAGTCTTTAACTAGGCAAGCAGGTTAGCAACAAATTCTTATTTACAATGAAGGCCTACCCTGGCCAAACCCGGACAACTTTGGGCCAATTGTGCGCCGCCCTATGGGACTCCCAATCACGTCTGGATGTGATGCAGCCTGGATTCAAACCAGGTACTGCGGTGACGCCTCTTGCACTGAGATGCAGTGTCTTAGACCCCTGCGCCACTGCGCTACTGACCACTGCGCCACTGAGCCCCGAGTGGTGCAGTGAGTATGCTATAGATTGACCACATTTTCTTCATATCATGCTTCTTTAGACCTGTCTAAAATAAATCATGGATTTATTGTGAAGGTTTAGGCTATATTACATGGATTTATTAGACTTTTTAAAATGCAGATGTTCCAAAGGTTTGCATCAGTGGAAGTGTGGAGATGTGTGTGTGGAAGCCAGGAGATGCTACATGTGTTTATGTTAATTTATGGTCAATTACTGTGATAGTTATTTGCTTGACAATCACCGGCTGACGAAATTTCGTGACCGCCACAGCCCTAGCCTAGAACATTAATATCTTACTTTCTGAGAACATGGCAACCATCTTCTGTTTATGTTTGCTGGGACGTTGATGGAATATTCTCCTAACCCTCAGCAAACTGGACACATTAATCTTTTCGCAATGTTTTCATGAAATGTGTCTAGATCATTAATAAGTTCTAGACACATTAAGTTCTGAGAACATGGTAAAGACATTCTAGGTAAGTTCTAATTATCATTAAGGGAAAGGTCTCTGGAAAACATTCCTTGCAATTCACAGGAACATTCCTATGAAAACGTTAGTTAATGACCTGATGAGACTCTTAAGGGAACATTCTCTAAAGTTTTGGGAACATTTGTTGTTAGCTGGGCAGAGAGAGGGGAGAGGGAGAGAGAGAAACAGAGAAAGAGATAGATATATAGAGATCTCTATCCACTTTTTGAGAAGGAAACTGAACTGTTAAACATTTTGTGAGTTTTCCAATGGAAAAATGGGGGTATAATTCTACTGTATCTTCAATCTAGAGGCACATAAAACAATAAGTATATTCAAGTAAATCAAGACTGTGTGTTCACATGTTATGTTGAGAGAGACGGCAGTTTGTGAGGAGGACTTTAAAGTGCAGGGTAGATGGTGATTCATGATTGTAGGAGAAAAGAAAGTGAAGGTTAGATGGTGATTCATGATTGGAGTAGAAAATAGACAATAACAGGAAAGATGTGGGCTGACTGGTCAGAGACCAGACAACATGTGGTGTACTAACAGACGAGAGCGCTGAGAGAAGAACTTCTGTTTTTTTGGGATTTTTGGTGTGGTGTGAAAAAGAGCACTAAGATAACTTACTGTACTCTAGACCTGAGATGTGCCTTGTCTCAACCACTCAGGATACTGACAGACACCCAGATAACAACAAATGTTCCCACAACTTTAGAGAACATTCCCTTAAGTCTAATTAGGTAATTCATTAACGTTTTGATAGGAATGTTCGCGTGATCTGCAAGGAATGTTTCCAGGAGACCATGCCCTTAAATGTAAAATAGATCTTACCCAGAATGTGGTTACCATGTGGCTCCAGGTCATCTACAAGTCTCTGCTAGGTAAAGCTCTGCCTTATCTCAGCTCACTGGTCACCATAGCAGCACCCACCCGTAGCACGCGCTCCAGCAGGTATATCTCTCTGGTCACCCCCAAATCCAATTCTTTCTTTGGCTGCCTCTCCTTCCAGTTCTCTGCTGCCTTTGACTGGAACGAACTACAAAAATCTCTGAAACTGGAAACACATCTCCCTCACTAGCTTTAAGCACCAGCTGTCAGAGCAGCTCACAGATTACTGCACCTGTACATAGCCCACCTATAATTGAGCCCAAACAACTACCTCTTTCCCTACTGTATTTATTTTGTTTTTTTATTTATTCATTTTGCTCCTTTGCACCCCATTATTTTTATTTCTACTTTGCACATTCTTCCACTGCAAATCTACCATTCAAGTGTTTTACTTGCTATATTGTATTTACTTTGCCACCATGGCCTTTTTTTGCCTTTAACTCCCTTATCTCACCTCATTTGCTCACATTGTATATAGACTTATGTTTCTACTGTATTATTGACTGTATGTTTGTTTTACTCCATGTGTAACTCTGTGTCGTTGTATGTGTCTAACTGCTTTGCTTTATCTTGGCCAGGTCGCAATTGTAAATTAGTACTTGTTCTCAACTTGCCTACTTGGTTAAATAATTAATTTTAGAAATTAAGGCACACTTTACCAGCATGGCTACCACAGCATTCTGCAGCGATACACCATCCCATCTGGTTTGCACTTAGTGGGAGAATCATTTGTTTTCAACAGAACAATGACCCAAAAAGCACCTCTAGGCTGTGTTAGGGCTAGATGACTTGGCCTCCACAATCACCCGACCTCAACCCAAATGAGATGGTTTGAAAAGCAGCCAACAAGTGCTCAGCAAATGTGGGAACTGTTGGAAAATAATCCTCATGAAGATGGTTGAGAGAATGCCAAGAGTGTGCAAAGCTGTCATCAAGGCAAAGGGTGGCTACTTTGAGCATTCTAAAATCTAAAATATATTTTGATTCATTTAACACTTTTATGGTTACTATATGATTCATATGTGTTATTTCATAGTTTTGATGTCTTCACTATTATTCTACTTTGTAAGGGTGGCAGGGTAGCCTAGTGGTTAGAGCGTTGGACTAGTAACCGAAAGGTTCTAAGTTCAAATCCCCGAGGTGACAAAGTACGAATCTGTCGTTCTGCCCCTGAACAGGCAGTTAACCCACTGTTCTTAGGCCGTCACTGAAAATAAGAATTTGTTTCTTAACTGACTTGCCTGGTTAAATAAAGGTTACACAAATGTAGAAAATAGTAAAAATAAAGAAAAACCTTTGAATGAGTAGGTGTGTCCACACTTTTGACTGGAACTGTCTGTTCGGTGTGACGTTGATGGAATAATCTCCTAACATTCAGAAATCTGGACACATGAACGTTCTTGCAACTTTCCATGAAACCCATCTAGAACATGAATGTTGTATATTCTGAGAACATTGTAAACACGATCTAGATAAGTTCTACTTGACATGAAGGGAATGTTCTAACTTTAACACCAAAACATTCTAAAAAGGTTATCCGAAGGTTTGAGCTAAAGGAACACTGGACACTCAAACATTAGGGGAACATTACGGGTAACATTACAAAAACGTTCTCCCTCCGTAGAATTGTTAGCTGGGCATCAAGAAGAGAGATTAAATATTTTACTTTAAATCATAGCTACTCAATGAATCTTAATGACTTTCTTTTTCAAATGATCATCTTTACATTTCTGTAGTACCATATTCCCAAAAACAGACACATTTTTTAAATTCACATTTCTAAAGTCTTAACTAGCCTGTTTGTTTCCATCACCATCACCATGTTGTGTTTGTTTCCATCACCTTCAGAGGGTGTTGTGTTTGTTTTCATCACCTTCAGAGGGTGTTGTGTTTGTTTCCATCACCATCAGAGGGTGTTGTGTTTGTTTCCATCACCTTCAGAGGGTGTTGTGTTTGTTTCCATCACCTTCAGAGGGTGTTGTGTTTGTTTCCATCACCATCACCATGTTGTGTTTGTTTCCATCACCTTCAGAGGGTGTTGTGTTTGTTTCCATCACCATCACCATGTTGTGTTTGTTTCCATCACCTTCAGAGGGTGTTGTGTTTGTTTCCATCACCTTCAGAGGGTGTTGTGTTTGTTTCCATCACCTTCAGAGGGTGTTGTGTTTGTTTCCATCACCTTCAGAGGGTGTTATGTTTGTTTCCATCACCATCAGAGGGTGTTATGTTTGTTTTCATCACCCACAGAGGGTGTTATGTTTGTTTCCATCACCTTCAGAGGGTGTTATGTTTGTTTTCATCACCTTCAGAGGGTGTTATGTTTGTTTTCATCACCTTCAGAGGGTGTTATGTTTGTTTTCATCACCTTCAGAGGGTGTTATGTTTGTTTTCATCACCTTCAGAGGGTGTTATGTTTGTTTTCATCACCTTCAGAGGGTGTTGTGTTTGTTTTCATCACCTTCAGAGGGTGTTATGTTTGTTTTCATCACCTTCAGAGGGTGTTATGTTTGTTTTCATCACCTTCAGAGGGTGTTATGTTTGTTTTCATCACCTTCAGAGGGTGTTATGTTTGTTTTCATCACCTTCAGAGGGTGTTATGTTTGTTTTCATCACCTTCAGAGGGTGTTATGTTTGTTTTCATCACCTTCAGAGGGTGTTGTGTTTGTTTTCATCACCTTCAGAGGGTGTTATGTTTGTTTTCATCACCTTCAGAGGGTGTTATGTTTGTTTTCATCACCTTCAGAGGGTGTTATGTTTGTTTTCATCACCTTCAGAGGGTGTTATGTTTGCACCAGAGTGTTGTGACAGTTGGTGTATTATGATGATACACCTGACAGCATGAAGGTAAGAGCCATTACAGAGAGATGACGGAGGAGGGGTTCTCTGGGCTGCGTTTATCTTTCTCCCTGGGTGTAGGTAGCCGGGGGCGGCAGCTATCCTAGTGGTTAGAACGTTGGGCCAGTCACCGAAAGATTGCTGGATCGAATCCCCCCCAAAAAATATGTCATTCTGGCCCTAAACAAGGCAGTTAACCCACTGATCCCTGGTAGGCTGTCGTTGTAAATAAGAATTTGATCTTAACTGACTCACCTGGTTAAATAAAATAAATGAAGAGCTGCTGTAAGGGATAGGAACATAAAAATGAAACATCTAAATATCTTTATGTTCCTAGTGTAAGGGCTGTATAATCATAACGTTTATTAGATCAGGAAACCAATGGCAAGGTCATTAGAGAAGCTCATAGCTCCATAAGGAGAAATAGCCAATAGAAGTGCATTTATACATCTCTAGTGACGTGGTGCTTTTCTCTGTGATGGAAAACAAAGGGGGAAAATAACAAATGAGATAAGCGAACAGACCTGTCATTTAGATTGGCCAGCTGACTTCTATAGACCAGGGTACACATTCTTAGATTGTCAGAGTAGGGGTGATATAGCACCATGTTTGACGTTTGTATCATCACAAATGTGATTATATAGACATTTGATCCTAGATCAGCACTGCTGCTCTGAGATGCTTGTTAAATACGAGCTCAGAGAGAGAGACTGTGGACTTTGCAGCAGCAACTGTGTATCTGTGAAGACTGTGTGTTGTGAAAACAGATCTGATGCAAGGCATTTAGGACAGATGGTATCTAAGGCAGAGGGTACAAGGGAACCAGTGTGTCCAGTTCTGCTGTTCAGTGTGTGGCAGGGACACCAGGGTATCTGACTAGCTCAGACAGGTTTTCAGGACTGGCAAAGTAGGTCTCTCTGCTGTGTGAACACAAGCTCATGTTGCTACAGCGTCAGTTAGGGGGAGTGACTGGTCCCACAGCATCAGTTAGGGGAAGTGACTGGTCCTAAAGTGTTAGTTAGGGGAAGTGACTGGTCCTAAAGTGTTAGTTAGGGGAAGTGACTGGTCCTACAGTGTTAGGGGAAGTGACTGGTCCTACAGTGTTAGGGGAAGTGACTGGTCCTACAGTGTAAGTTAGGGAAATGACTGGTACTACAGCGTTATTTAGGGGATGTGACTGGACCTACAGCATCAGTTAGGGGAAGTGACTGGTCCTACAGTGTTATTTAGGGGAAGTGACTGGTCCTACATTATCAGTTAGGGGAAGTGACTGGTCCTACAGCATCAGTTAGGGGAAGTGACTGGTCCTACAGTGTTATTTAGGGGAAGTGACTGGTCCTACAACATGAGTTAGGGGATGTGACTGGTCTACAGCGTCAGTTAGGGGAAGTGACTGGTCCTACAGTGTTAGGGGAAGTGACTGGTCCTACAGCATCAGTTCGGGGAAGTGACTGGTCCTACAGTGTTAGTTGGGGAAGTGACTGGTCCTACAGTGTTAGTTAGAGGAAGTGACTGGTCCTACAGTGTTAGTTAGGGAAGTGACTGGTCCTACAGTTTTAGGGGAAGTGACTGGTCTACAGCTTCAGTTAGGGGAAGTGACTGGTCCTACAGTGTTATTTAGGGGAAGTGACTGGTCCTGCAGTGTTATGGGAAGTGACTGGTCCTACAGTGTTAGTTAGGGGAAGTGACTGCTCCTACAGCGTCAGTTAGGGGAAGTGACTGGTCCTACAGCGTCAGTTAGGGGAAGTGACTGGTCCTCAGTGTTAGGGGGAGGGGATGGTTCTACAGTGTTAGGGGGAGTGTCCTACAGCATTAGGAGGAGATTCTGGTCCTACAGACATAGAGAAAGCACGTTTTGTTTTCTCAACTTCGTCAGGATGAGTCTGTCTGCTGCACATGACACGTGGAATGACACTTTGACATTTATAAGAAAAGGCAGATCTCTGTGTGTCTGGGGTCTTTGATCTTGGGACTCTCAGCGTTACTTGGTGTACGAGAGATTGTTTGTTGTTGAATGAGGAGAGGAGGATGAGGAGATGAAGGGAGATGGAGATGGATGAGAGGAGGAGGGGTGGGATGACTTACGCTGTCCATTTGAGATTAGCTGTCTGACAGTAAAGTTAATAAATCAGTATAGTTGTTGACTCACAGAGGCTTTGAGTAATATTGACTCAAAGCAAAGCGGCTCTGTATCATTGTCTTTCATTCCGTTAATTTAGTCTGCCCGTCAATTCATCCTCCACAGCGCCCTACACTATGGCATTAGTGGTTGAGATTTCAGATGCAATATCGAACAGTTTTTCTGTCAGACTGACTTACACATTCCCACTGAGGTGTTGGTGAGAAGACAGGAGTGCTCTGATAGGAAGATGTTCCTCTGCCATCCAGTCTGGTGCCATGGTGGACTCTCTCACTGAGCTGGTCCATATAGTAGAAATAAATTACATTTTGATGAACATGTTTATGTATTACAGATGAAAAGGAAACACCGTACTACATTTGACTCATTTGTTTTTTTCTTCTTCGTAGTATGTCCCATAACTCTTTTTGTCAATTAAGTGTGGAGTGACACTTTAATAAATGTGTATAATTCTAACTAATATTAATTAACACTCTACATTGGTAAACTGTACGCAGTGTCCTCAGTGAAGAGTGCTGTATTTTTTCAAGAGTAGGAGGCGTTTCTTTTCCTTCTAATTATAACTCATACAGCAAAGAACATTTATTATTTATTTATTATAACACTGAAGAAAAATACAGTAGCTTACATAGAGATACAATGACACATTAATCCACAGAAGAGTTCTGAGGAAACAAAAAGCGTTTACTTTGGCTTGGGCCTGAAGCTCCTCTCTCCTCTCCCCACTTACAAGCGTGCCACGAAAAAAGCCCATCCCCATTTCCAAGGCCCTGTCCACTGAGAGAGATCCGGCGAAACCAGGCATTTCACGTAAATACAGTGCCTTGCGAAAGTATTCGGCCCCCTTGAACTTTGCGACCTTTTGCCACATTTCAGGCTTCAAACATAAAGATATAAAACTGTATTTTTTTGTGAAGAATCAACAACAAGTGGGACACAATCATGAAGTGGAACGACATTTATTGGATATTTCAAACTTTTTTAACAAATCAAAAACTGAAAAATTGGGCGTGCAAAATTATTCAGCCCCTTTACTTTCAGTGCAGCAAACTCTCTCCAGAAGTTCAGTGAGGATCTCTGAATGATCCAATGTTGACCTAAATGACTAATGATGATAAATACAATCCACCTGTGTGTAATCAAGTCTCCGTATAAATGCACCTGCACTGTGATAGTCTCAGAGGTCCGTTAAAAGCGCAGAGAGCATCATGAAGAACAAGGAACACACCAGGCAGGTCCGAGATACTGTTGTGAAGAAGTTTAAAGCCGGATTTGGATACAAAAAGATTTCCAAAGCTTTAAACATCCCAAGGAGCACTGTGCAAGCGATAATATTGAAATGGAAGGAGTATCAGACCACTGCAAATCTACCAAGACCTGGCCGTCCCTCTAAACTTTCAGCTCATACAAGGAGAAGACTTATCAGAGATGCAGCCAAGAGGCCCATGATCACTCTGGATGAACTGCAGAGATCTACAGCTGAGGTGGGAGACTCTGTCCATAGGAAAACAATCAGTCGTATATTGCACAAATCTGGCCTTTATGGAAGAGTGGCAAGAAGAAAGCCATTTCTTAAAGATATCCATAAAAAGTGTTGTTTAAAGTTTGCCACAAGCCACCTGGGAGACACACCAAACATGTGGAAGAAGGTGCTCTGGTCAGATGAAACCAAAATTGAACTTTTTGGCAACAATGCAAAACGTTATGTTTGGCGTAAAAGCAACACAGCTCATCACCCTGAACACACCATCCCCACTGTCAAACATGGTGGTGGCAGCATCATGGTTTGGGCCTGCTTTTCTTCAGCAGGGACAGGGAAGATGGTTAAAATTGATGGGAAGATGGATGGAGCCAAATACAGGACCATTCTGGAAGAAAACCTGATGGAGTCTGCAAAAGACCTGAGACTGGGACGGAGATTTGTCTTCCAACAAGACAATGATCCAAAACATAAAGCAAAATCTACAATGGAATGGTTCAAAAATAAACATATCCAGGTGTTAGAATGGCCAAGTCAAAGTCCAGACCTGAATCCAATCGAGAATCTGTGGAAAGAACTGAAAACTGCTGTTCACAAATGCTCTCCATCCAACCTCACTGAGCTCGAGCTGTTTTGCAAGGAGGAATGGGAAAAAAATTCAGTCTCTCGATGTGCAAAACTGATAGAGACATACCCCAAGCGACTTACAGCTGTAATCGCAGCAAAAGGTGGCGCTACAAAGTATTAACTTAAGGGGGCTGAATAATTTTGCACGCCCAATTTTTCAGTTTTTGATTTGTTAAAAAAGTTTGAAATATCCAATAAATGTCGTTCCACTTCATGATTGTGTCCCACTTGTTGTTGATTCTTCACAAAAAAATACAGTTTTATATCTTTATGTTTGAAGCCTGAAATGTGGCAAAAGGTCGCAAAGTTCAAGGGGGCCGAATACTTTCGCAAGGCACTTTACATTCATGATTTCCTACACAAAGCGGACGGCGGGTCATGTGCAAAGTATAGGGTTACTGTAGGTGAGAGTAGTTTCGGAATGTGGCAATGTTAAGTGTCTCTGTCCCTCTCTCCCTCTCCATCTCTTCTTTAACAGGTATCCATGTTGTTGTCATTCCGCTGGGGACTTGTTTTCAGCGTATTACGTCTCCAGTCAGTAACCGGTGCAGAGTGTGTGTGTTTATCCCGTATTCCCATTTAATTAGCTAGTAAATAAATAATTAAAACAATTTGTGTAGCACTGAATCATAAGTAAGGCTCTGGTTTTTGCAGATGCAAGGAGGTTACGACTGTTTAGAATGGTTATATGATACAAGGTTATGATTAATAAGTTATAGATGTGATAGGTAAAGACCTTTTAGAGTTTAATTTGGGAGATGGTAACTCTGTAAAGATCCGCTCTCGTGGTACCCTAGATCCTAATGAGTTAATTGCTACAATAGGGCAAAAAAGTATTTAGTCAGCCACCAATTGTGCAAGTTCTCCCACTTAAAAAGATGTAATTCTCAGCATAGGTACACTTCAACTATGACAGACAAAATGAGAAAAAAAATTCCAGAAAATCACATTGTAGGATTTTTAATGAATTTATTTGCAAATTATGGTGGAAAATAAGTATGTACATGATTCATTGAATTGATGGCGCCGGAGGAGATGGCCGTCGTTTTACGGTCTCCTAACCAATTGTGCTAGTATGTGCTATTATGTGGGGGGGGGGGGGGGGGGGGGGGGTTCGCGATATTTGTAAATTATTTTGTACATAATGTTTCTTTAACCGTATTTTACGGCAGAAAATAGCTTCTGGATATCAGGACAGTGATCACTCACCTCAGATTAGACACAGAGCTTCTAGATATCAGGACAGCGATCACTCACCTCAGATTAGACACAGAGCTTCTAGATATCAGGACAGCGATCACTCACCTCAGATTAGACACAGAGCTTCTAGATATCAGGACAGCGATCACTCACCTCAGATTAGACACAGAGCCTCTGGATATCAGGACAGTGATCACTCACCTCGGATTAGACGCAGAGCTTCTGGATATCAGGACAGCGATCACTCACCTCAGATTAGACACAGAGCTTCTAGATATCAGGACAGCGATCACTCACCTCAGATTAGACACAGAGCTTCTAGATATCAGGACAGCGATCACTCACCTCAGATTAGACACAGAGCTTCTGGATATCAGGACAGTGATCACTCACCTCGGATTAGACAAAGAGCTTCTGGATATCAGGACAGTGATCACTCACCTCGGATTAGACAAAGATCTTCTGGATATCAGGACAGTGATCACTCACCTCGGATCAGACACAGAGCTTCTGGATATCAGGACAGTGATCACTCACCTCGGATCAGACAAAGATCTTCTGGATATCAGGACAGTGATCACTCACCTCGGAACAGACAAAGATCTTCTGGATATCAGGACAGTGATCACTCACCTCGGATTAGACAAAGAGCTTCTTGATATCAGGACAGTGATCACTCACCTCGGATTAGACAAAGATCTTCTGGATATCAGGACAGTGATCACTCACCTCGGATTAGACAAAGAGCTTCTAGATATCAGGACAGCGATCACTCACCTCGGATTAGACAAAGAGCTTCTGGATATCAGGACAGTGATCACTCACCTCGGATTAGACAAAGAGCTTCTAGATATCAGGACAGCGATCACTCACCTCGCATTAGACAAAGAGCTTCTAGATATCAGGACAGTGATCACTACAAAGATTTCTTCAACAAAAACAACAACAACAGCAGCAAGCAGGACTCACACGATATTCTCCAAACAACCCACAGGGCAGACATCCAAATTATTCACAAGAGGAAGCGACGCAGAGGACGAAGAGCCAGATTTCTCGTCCGGACCCGCAGAAGACAACTAGGAAAGCTGCCGTTACCGTCAATATTATTCGCCAACGTGCAATCATTGGACAATAAACTAGACGAGGTACGATCACGAATACGGGACATAAAACGGGACATAAAAAACTGTAATATCCTATGCTTCACGGAATAGTTGCTGAATGACGACATGGATATTCAGCTAGCGGGATACACGCTGCACCGGCAGGATAGAACAGCACACTCAGGTAAGACAAGGGGGGGGGGGGGGGGGGGGGTCTGTGCATATTTGTAAACAACAGCTGGTGCACGAAATCTAAGGAAGTCTCTAGGTTTTGCTCGCCTGAAGTTGAGTATATTGTGATAAACTGCAGGCCAAACTACTTGCCTAGAGAGTTCTCAGCTATAATTTTCGTGGCTGTTTATTTACCACCACAGACAGATGCTGGCACTAAGACCGCATCTCAGTTAGCTGTATAAGGAAATAAGCAAACAGGAAACCACTCACCCAGAGGCGGCGCTCCTAGTGGCCGGAGACTTTAATGCAGGGAAACTTAAATCAGTTCTACCAAATCTTTATCAACATGTTAAATGTGCAACCAGAGGGGAAAAATCTAGATCACCTGTACTCCACACAGAGACGTGTACAAAGTCTCCCTCGCCCTCCATTTGGTCAATCCGACCACAACTCTATCCTCCTGATTCCTGCTTACAAGCAAAATTTAAAGCAGGAAGCACCAGTGACTCGGGTCAATAAAAAAAATGGTCAGATGAAGCAGATGCTAAGCTACAGGACTGTTTTTCTAGCACAGACTGGAATATGTTCCGGGATTCTTCCGATGACATTGAGGAATACACCACATCAGTCACTGACTTTATCAATAAGTGCATTGAGGACGTCGTCCCCACAGTGACTGTACGTCCATACCCCAATCCGAAGCCATGGATTACAGGCAACATTCGCACTGAGCTAAAGGGTAGAGCTGCGGCTTTCAAGGTGCATAACTCTAACCCGGAAGCTTACAAGAAATCCCGCTATGCCCTGCGATGAACCATCAAACAGGCAAAGCGTCAATACAGGGCTAAGATTGAATCATACTACACCGGCTCCGATGCGGATGTGGCAGGGCTTGTAAACTATTACAGACTACAAAGGGAAGCACAGCCACGAGCTGCCCAGTGACACAAGCCTATCAGACGAGCTAAAGCACTTCTATGCTCGCTTCGAGGCAAGCAACACTGAGGCATGCATGAGAGCATCAGCTGTTCCGGACGACTGTGTGATCACGCTCTCCGTAGCCGACGTGAGTAAGACCTTTAAACAGGTTAACATACACAAGGCTGCGGGGCCAGACGGATTACCAGGACGTGTGCTCCGGGCATGTGCTGACCAACTGGCAGGTGTCTTCACTGACATTTTCAACATGTCCCTGATTGAGTCTGTAATACCAACATGCTTCAAGCAGACCACCATAGTCCCTGTGCCCAAGAACACAAAGGCAACCTGCCTAAATGACTACAGACCCGTAGCATTCACGTCCGTAGCCATGAAGTGCTTTGAAAGACTGATCATGGCTCACATCAACACCATTATCCCAGAAACCCTAGACCCACTCCAATTTGCATACCGCCCAAACAGATCCACAGATGACGCAATCTCTATTGCACTCCACACTACCCTTTCCCACCTGGACAAAAGGAACACCTATGTGAGAATGCTGTTCATTGACTACAGCTCAGCGTTCAACACCATAGTACCCTCAAGCTAAGGATCCTGGAACTAAACACATCCCTCTGCAACTGGATCCTGGACTTCCTGACAGGCCGCCCCGCAGGTGGTGAGGGTAGGTAGCAACACATCTGCTTAGCTGATCCTCAACACTGGAGCTCCCCAGGGGTGCATGCTCAGTCCCCTCCTGTACTCCCTGTTCACCAACGACCCTATAGGGAGGTGGTCAGAGACCTGGCCGGGTGGTGCCAGAATAACAATCTATCCCTCAATGTAACCAAGACTAAGGAGATGATTGTGGACTACAGGAAAAGGAACACCGAGCACGTCCCCATTCTCATCGACTGGGCTGTAGTGGAGCAGGTTGAGAGCTTCAAATTCCTTGGTGTCCACATCACCAACAAACTAGAATGGTCCAAACACACCAAGATAGTCATGAAGAGGGCACGACAAAGCCTATTCCCCCTCAGGAAACTAAAAAGATTTGGCATGGGTCCTGAGATCCTCAAAAGGTTCTACAGCTGCAACATTGAGAGCATCCTGACCAGTTGCATCACTACCTGGTACGGCAATTGCTCGGCCTCTGACCGCAAGGCGCTTCAGAGGGTAGTGCATACGGCCTAGTACATCACTGGGGCAAAGCTGCCTGCCATCCAGGACCTCTACACCAGGCGGTGTCAGAGGAAGGCCCTAAAAATTGTCAAAGACCCCAGCCACCCCAGTCATAGACTGTTCTCTCTACTAGCGGTACCGGAGTGCCAAGTCTAGGACAAAAAGGTTTCTCAACAGTTTTTACCCCCAAGCCATAAGACTCCTGAACAGGTAACCAATTTGCATTGTGTGCCCTGTTGTATTCGGTGCACGTGACAAATTAACTTTGATTTGATTTGATTTGAGTAACAATTAAACATATTTAGTTCATTAGTGAAATAACTGTGTTCAGATTAAATTCGGCATGCCACCCCAGGTCCTCTTCAAATACTACCACTGCACCATCGAGAGCGTCCTGACCGTCTGCATCATGGCCTGGTACGGAAATTGCTCCGTCCACGACCACAAGGCCCTCCAGCGGGTGGTGAAAATGGCCCAGCACATTACTAACACCATGCTTCCAACCATCCATGACGTCAACGTGAAACGGTTCCTAAGGAAGTCCCGCAGCATCATCAAGGTCCCCACACACCCCCCAGCCACGAGCTGTTTACTCCGTTACCGTCGGGGAGACTGTAGCGGAGCATGAGGTCTGATACCAACAGGGTCAGAGACAGCTTCTATCTACAAGTCATCAGACTGCTGAACTGGACTGACCACCTGCTCTGATTCTCCGCTCCTTAGCACACATGCACTCACGCACACACTCACGCACACACTCACGCAAACACACACTAAGAGCACACACACATATACATTCATGCTACACACACATCACAACTGCTGCTACCAGACTCTTAATATTATTGCTAAATACTGCACAATTTACACTTTTGCTCCCCAATCCCCCTTCCCCAAAAACGCGAGAAAATGTTGGTCTATAAATTGTGCCTTCCTATAAAATGTTTAGTCTATTCTACTGAGCCATTTACTTTATGTTCATATTCTTATCTTTCATTATTTCTTATTGTCCAGAAGGAACCTGTAAGCAAGCATTTGGTTGGACGGTGCATACCATGTGTATCCTGTACATACGACTAATATTTTTTTTTTACTTGAAACTTGAGACATCACGGAACGAATTCCAGTTCCTCAAATTCTAAATTCTATTATAATCACTTGCTTTTGTTTTTAAATTATACTCTCTGCTCTGTTTTCCCGCTTGAGGGAACTCTACTGAGTCTCCTCTGATGCATCTCTCCTCAACCTTCACGCTTCCTTTCTTCCTGCATTTTGATATCATTGTGAGATATGTTATTTCCTGCTTGAGAAGAAAGAGTCACAGTGGGAGACCGTCTCTCTCTTTCTCTTTGTGGGGCGATGGAATGTTCCCTTTCTCTCTCCCTTCTTAGTGCTCTCTGTTTCTCTCTCTACCTCTCTCCCTCTCACCGTCTCTCTCTCTCTCTCTCTCTCTCTCTCTCTCTCTCTCTCTCTCTCTCTCTCTCTCTCTCTCTCTCTCTCTCTCTCTCTTTCTCTTTCTCTTTCTCTTTCTCTTTCTCTTTCTCTCTGAAAGCACTCCCCCAAATAATAAAATGCAGGAGTGACAAGCAGAGCGATTACAGCGAGAAGGAAGGTTCCCAGGTAGCAGATGCCAGGAGTAAATGTGGTGATAAGAACTACACACTATGACCAAGGTTATTATGGGGGGGGGGGGGGGGGGGAAATGCATTAGGACCAAGGTTATTATGGGAGGGGAAGTGCACTAAGACCAAGGTTATTATGGGGGGGTGGGGGGCAGTGCACTAGGACCAAGGTTATTATGGGAGGGGGGGCAGTGCACTAGAACCAAGGTTATTTTTTGGGGGGGGGGCAGTGCACTAACACCAAGGTTATTATGGGGGGGGGTGCAGTGCACTAACACCAAGGTTATTATGGGAGGGGGGGCAGTGCACTAGAACCAAGTTTATTATGGGGGGGGGGGGGTGCACTAAAGACCAAGGTTATTATGGGGGGGCAGTGCACTAACACCAAGGTTATTATGGGGGGGCAATGCACTAGGGCCAAGGTTATTATGGGGGAGGGGGGGACAGTGCACTAGGACCAAGGTTATTATGGGAGGGGGGGCAGTGCACTAGAACCAAGGTTATTTTTTGGGGGGGGGGGGCAGTGCACTAACACCAAGGTTATTATGGGGGGGGTGCAGTGCACTAACACCAAGGTTATTATGGGAGGGGGGGCAGTGCACTAGAACCAAGTTTATTATGGGGGGGGGGGGGAGTGGGGGGGGGCAATTATGGGGGGGGGGGGGGGGGGGGGGCAATGCATTAGGACCAAGGTTATTATGGGAGGGGCAGTGCACTAAGACCAAGGTTATTATGGGGGGGGGGCAGTGCACTAGGACCAAGGTTATTATGGGAGGGGGGGCAGTGCACTAGAACCAAGGTTATTTTTTTGGGGGGGGGCAGTGCACTAACACCAAGGTTATTATGGGGGGGGTGCAGTGCACTAACACCAAGGTTATTATGGGAGGGGGGGCAGTGCACTAGAACCAAGTTTATTATTGGGGGGGGGGGTGCACTAAAGACCAAGGTTATTATGGGGGGGCAGTGCACTAGGGCCAAGGTTATTACGGGGGGGGGGGCAGTGCACTAGAACCAAGGTTATTATGGGGGGGGGGGGGAAGTGCACTAAAGACCAAGGTTATTATGGGGGGGCAGTGCACTAACACCAAGGTTATTATGGGGGGGCAATGCACTAGGGCCAAGGTTATTATGGGGGGGGGCAGTGCACTAGGACCAAGGTTATTATGGGGGGGGGGGCAGTGCACTAGGGCCAAGGTTATTATGGGGGGGCAGTGCACTAGGACCAAGGTTATATTGGGGGGGGGGGGGCAGTGCACTAGGACCAAGGTTATTATGGGGGGGCAGTGCACTAGGACCAAGGTTATTATGGGGGGGGGGCAGTGCACTAGGGCCAAGGTTATTATGGGGGGGGGGGCAGTGCACTAGGACCAAGGTTATATTGGGGGGGCGGGCAGTGCACTAGGACCAAGGTTATAATGGTGGGAGGGGGGGCAGTGCACTAGGACCAAGGTCGTAATGGGGGGAGGCAGTGCACTAGGACCAAGGATATAATGGGGGGGGGGGCAGTGCACTAGGACCAAGGGTATAATGGGGGGGGGCAGTGCACTAGGACCAAGGTCGTAATAGGGGGAGGCAGTGCACTAGGACCAAGGTCGTTAATGGGGGGAGGCAGTGCACTAGGACCAGGGTTATTATGGGGGGGCGGCAGTGCACTAGGACCAAGGATATAATGGGGGGGGCAGTGCACTAGGACCAAGGGTATAATGGGGGGGGGGCAGTGCACTGTGTCCAAGATTGTAATGGGGGGAGGCAGTGCACTAGGACCAAGGTTATTATGGGGGAGGGGGGGACAGTAAACTAGGACCAAGGTTATAATGGGGGAGGCAGTAAACTAGGACCAAGGTTATTATGGGGGGGGGGCAGTGCACTAGGACCAAGGTTATATTGGGGGGGCGGGCAGTGCACTAGGACCAAGGTTATAATGGTGGGAGGGGGGGCAGTGCACTAGGACCAAGGTTATAATGGGGGAGGCAGTGCACTAGGACCAAGGTCGTTAATGGGGGGAGGCAGTGCACTTGGACCAAGGGTATAATGGGGGGGCAGTGCACTAGGACCAAGGATATAATGGGGGGGGCAGTGCACTAGGACCAAGGTTATAATGGGGGGGGTGCAGTGCACTAGGACCAAGGTCGTAATGGGGGGAGGCAGTGCACTTGGACCAAGGTCGTTAATGGGGGGAGGCAGTGCACTAGGACCAGGGTTATTATGGGGGGGCGGCAGTGCACTAGGACCAAGGGTATAATGGGGGGGGGGGGGCAGTGCACTGTGTCCAAGGTTGTAATGGGGGGAGGCAGTGCACTAGGACCAAGGTTATTATGGGGGAGGGGGGGACAGTAAACTAGGACCAAGGTTATAATGGGGGAGGCAGTAAACTAGGACCAAGGTTATTATAGGGGAGGGGGGGGCAGTAAACTAGGACCAAGGTTGTAATGGGGGGAGGCAGTGCACTAGGACCAAGGTTATTATGGGGGAGGGGGGGACAGTAAACTAGGACCAAGGTTATAATGGGGGAGGCAGTAAACTAGGACCAAGGTTATTACTTGTTATTGAGGGCCTGTGGAGGAGAGAGAGTGGGACACTTCACATTTTTGGAGAGGAAGAGCAGGTTAAAAGCGTAGATCCTTTTTAGGAACAAACAAGAAATGAAGAGGGAATCCATCCAGAGAGAAGATATTGGGAAGACCTTGAGCTAGTTCTCTTCTTAGGAAGGAGAGGTGGCCTGAGATAAGACATAAAATGGCCTCCACCTCCACCTCCCTGGTCTGAGAGGTGGTCTGAGATAAGACATGGAATGGCCTCAACCACCCTGGTATGAGAGGTGGTCTGAGATAAGACATGGAATGGCCTAAACCACCCCGGTGTGAGAGGTGGTCTGAGATAAGACATGGAATGGCCTCAACCACCCTGGTATGAGAGGTGGTCTGAGATAAGACATGGAATGGCCTCAACCACCCTGGTGTGAGAGGTGGTCTGAGATAAGACATGGAATGGCTTCAACCACCCTGGTGTGAGAGGTGGTCTGAGATAAGACATGGAATGGCCTCAACCCCTCTGGTATGAAAGGTGGAATGAGTAACATGGTCGCCAGCCAGAGTGCCAGAGGACACATGAGTAGCTCTGGCACAAGAGATGACTGTAGTCTGCATTGACATGCACAGACACAGGCATGCAGCCACATGGACACTGGACAGGCAGGCAGCCACATGGACAGGCAGGCAGCCACATGGACAGGCATGCAGCCACATGGACAGGCAGGCAGCCACATGGACACTGGACAGGCAGGCAGCCACATGGACAGGCAGGCAGCCACATAGACAGGCAGGCAGCCACATGGACAGGCAGGCAGCCACATGGACAGGCAGGCAGTCACATGGACAGGCAGGTAGCCACATAGACAGGCAGGCAGCCACATGGACAGGCAGGCAGCCAGGCACATGGACAGGCAGGTAGCCACATGGACAGGCAGGCATTTAGGCACATGGACAGGCAGGCAGCCACATGGACAGGCAGGCTGCCACATGAACAGGCAGGCAGGCAGGCAGGCACAAACACACACACATTTAGATACGCACATGGACACAGTCACAGTCACAGACACAGACACAGACACAGACACAGACACACACA
>NC_092158.1:12117111-12177111 GCF_045791955.1 Oncorhynchus clarkii lewisi | reverse complement strand
ACTGTACCGTCTTGTAGGTTCTCTCTCCAACCCTGTTCCTGGAGAGTTACTGTACCGTCTTGTAGGTTCTCTCTCCAACCCTGTTCCTGGACAGTTATCGTACCATCCTGTAGGTTCTCTCTCCAACCCTGTTCCTGGAGAGTTACTGTACCGTCTTGTAGGTTCTCTCTCCAACCCTGTTCCTGGAGAGTTACTGTACCGTCTTGTAGGTTCTCTCTCCAACCCTGTTCCTGGAGAGTTACTGTACCGTCTTGTAGGTTCTCTCTCCAACCCTGTTCCTGGAGAGTTACTGTACCGTCTTGTAGGTTCTCTCTCCAACCCTGTTCCTGGAGAGTTACTGTACCGTCTTGTAGGTTCTCTCTCCAACCCTGTTCCTGGAGAGTTACTGTACCGTCTTGTAGGTTCTCTCTCCAACCCTGTTCCTGGAGAGTTACTGTACCGTCTTGTAGGTTCTCTCTCCAACCCTGTTCCTGGAGAGTTACTGTACCGTCTTGTAGGTTCTCTCTCCAACCCTGTTCCTGGAGAGTTACTGTACCGTCTTGTAGGTTCTCTCTCCAACCCTGTTCCTGGAGAGTTACTGTACCGTCTTGTAGGTTCTCTCTCCAACCCTGTTCCTGGAGAGTTACTGTACCGTCTTGTAGGTTCTCTCTCCAACCCTGTTCCTGGAGAGTTACTGTACCGTCTTGTAGGTTCTCTCTCCAACCCTGTTCCTGGAGAGTTACTGTACCGTCTTGTAGGTTCTCTCTCCAACCCTGTTCCTGGACAGTTATCGTACCATCCTGTAGGTTCTCTCTCCAACCCTGTTCCTGGAGAGTTACTGTACCGTCTTGTAGGTTCTCTCTCCAACCCTGTTCCTGGAGAGTTACCGTACAGTCCTGTAGGTTCTCTCTCCAACCCTGTTCCTGGACAGTTATCGTACCATCCTGTAGGTTCTCTCTCCAACCCTGTTCCTGGACAGTTATCGTACCATCCTGTAGGTTCTCTCTCCAACCCTGTTCCTGGACAGTTATCGTACCATCCTGTAGGTTCTCTCTCCAACCCTGTTCCTGGAGAGTTACTGTACCGTCTTGTAGGTTCTCTCTCCAACCCTGTTCCTGGAGAGTTACTGTACCGTCTTGTAGGTTCTCTCTCCAACCCTGTTCCTGGAGAGTTACTGTACCATCCTGTAGGTTCTCTCTCCAACCCTGTTCCTGGAGAGTTACTGTACCGTCTTGTAGGTTCTCTCTCCAACCCTGTTCCTGGAGAGTTACTGTACCGTCTTGTAGGTTCTCTCTCCAACCCTGTTCCTGGAGAGTTACTGTACCGTCTTGTAGGTTCTCTCTCCAACCCTGTTCCTGGACAGTTATCGTACCATCCTGTAGGTTCTCTCTCCAACCCTGTTCCTGGAGAGTTACCGTACAGTCCTGTAGGTTCTCTCTCCAACCCTGTTCCTGGACAGTTATCGTACCGTCCTGTAGGTTCTCTCTCCAACCCTGTTCCTGGACAGTTATCGTACCGTCCTGTAGGTTCTCTCTCCAACCCTAACCTAGCGCACCTGACTCTTGTAATTAGCTGGTTAATAAGTTGAATCAGGTTAGTTACAACTGGAATTGGATTGAAAACCTACAGGAGGGTATCTCTCCAGGAACAGGGTTGGAGAGAGAACCTACAAGACGGTACGGTAACTCTCCAGGAACAGAGTTGGAGAGAGAACCTAAAGGAGGGTATCTCTCCAGGAACAGGGTTGGAGAGAGAACCTACAGGAGGGTATCTCTCCAGGAACAGGGTTGGAGAGAGAACCTACAGGAGGGTATCTCTCCAGGAACAGGGTTGGAGTTAAAACCTACAGGAGGGTATCTCTCCAGGAACAGGGTTGGAGAGAGAACCTACAGGAGGGTATCTCTCCAGGAACAGGGTTGGAGAGAGAACCTACAGGAGGGTATCTCTCCAGGAACAGGGTTGGAGTTAAAACCTACAGGAGGGTATCTCTCCGGGAACAGGGTTGGAGAGAGAACCTACAGGAGGGTATCTCTCCAGGAACAGGGTTGGAGAGAGAACCTACAGGAGGGTATCTCTCCGGGGACAGGGTTGGAGAGAGAACCTACAGGAGGGTATCTCTCCGGGAACAGGGTTGGAGAGAGAACCTACAGGAGGGTATCTCTCCAGGAACAGGGTTGGAGAGAGAACCTACAGGAGGGTATCTCTCCGGGAACAGGGTTGGAGAGAGAACCTACAGGAGGTTATCTCTTCAGGAACAGGGTTGGAGAGAGAACCTACAGGAGGGTATCTCTCCAGGAACAGGGTTGGAGAGAGAACCTACAGGAGGGTATCTCTTCAGGAACAGGGTTGGCGAGAGAACCTACAGGATGGTATTTCTCCAGGAACAGGGTTGGAGTTAAAACCTACAGGAGGGTATCTCTCCAGGAACAGGGTTGGAGAGAGAACCTACAAGACGGTACAGTAACTCTCCAGGAACAGGGTTGGAGAGCCCTGATTTCTGAGGATACAGAGGCTCAAACTGAGTCATTGAATCAGTGATTAATGGTTAACTCCTCATCATCCTCCCGTTTTTACTGAGTCATCATCCTCCATGTTTCATTCATCAGATTGTTTTACATAGTTTTTGTTTGTGTTTAATTGTTTCTTTCGTTGTGGATTTCCGTTCAGAAGGGTGAGGTTCCCGTTTCTTCACAGTAATGTTTTTGGGTTTCATCCACCATCATCACCCTCCCTCCATGGTATGTTTGTGATTCACTTTGTGATCATTTGTTATCAGTTATTACACAAATAGGAACATAACGTAATACTAATCATTCCTGAAGTAACTTTTCCCTCTCTGTACTTGCAGGAGGATTCCGATGGCTATTAGAGTGCACTGCATTATCTCACAACGAGCATTATCCAGAACTACTGTAACCATCCAGAATCAATGATTAAAACATTCCATGTCGCACTGCCAAGTCCCGCCGTGCCTCGTTGTGGTCTTCAATGGAGTCTGTGCTGTGTGTGTGTGTGTGTGTGTGTGTGTGTGTGACGATATGTGTGTATGTATAGCCTACATCAGTGTGTGTGAGAGTGTGTATGTTTGTTTCTGTACGTCAGTGAGTGTGTGTACTTCAGTGTGTGTGTGTTCTGGTGTCTTCGTCAGTCAGTCAGTCCTGAGGGCGGTCTATATTTCCTTCTGGTCCAGCTGTCACCTTCAGTGAAAAGCTGTTAGTGAATACTGTATACAGTATACTCTGCTAATAGTGAATACTGTATACAGTATACTCTGCTAATAGTGAATACTGTATACAGTACACTCTGCTAATAGTGAATACTGTATACAGTACACTCTGCTAATAGTGAATACTGTATACAGTATACTCTGCTAATAGTGAATACTGTATACAGTACACTCTGCTAATAGTGAATACTGTATACAGTATACTCTGCTAATAGTGAATACTGTATACAGTATACTCTGCTAATAGTGAATACTGTATACAACACTCTGTTAATAGTGAATACTGTATACAGTATGCTCTGTTAATAGTGAATACTGTATACAGTATACTCTGCTAATGGTGACTACTGTATACACCACTCTGTTAATAGTGAATACTGTATACACCACTCTGTTAATAGTGCATACTGTATACAGTATACTCTACTAATAGTGAATACTGTATACACCACTCTGTTAATAGTGAATTCTGTATACAGTATACTCTGATAATAGTTAATACTGTATACAGTATACTCTGTTAATAGTGAATACTGTATACACCACTCTGTTAATAGTGAATACTGTATAGAGTATACTCTGCTAATCGTGAATACTGTATACAGTATACTCTGTTAGTAGTGAATACTGTATACAGTATACTCTGCTAATAGGGAACTCTGTATACACCACTCTGTTAATAGTGAATACTGTATACAGTATACTCTGCTAATAGTGAATACTGTATACACCACTCTGCTAATAGTGAATACTGTATAAACCACTCTGTTAATAGTGAATACTGTATACACCACTCTGTTAATAGTGAATACTGTATACAGTAGACTCTGCTAATAGTGAATACTGTATACACCACTCTGTTAATAGTGAATACTGTATACAATATGCTCTGTTAATAGTGAATATTGTATACAGTATACTCTGCTAATGGTGACTACTGTATACACCACTCTGTTAATAGTGAATACTGTATACACCACTCTGTTAATAGTGCATACTGTATACAGTATACTCTACTAATAGTGAATACTGTATACACCACTCTGTTAATAGTGAATTCTGTATACAGTATACTCTGCTAATAGTGAATACTGTATACAGTATACTCTGTTAATAGTGAATACTGTATACACCACTCTGTTAATAGTGAATACTGTATAGAGTATACTCTGCTAATAGTGAATACTGTATACAGTATACTCTGTTAATAGTGAATACTGTATACACCACTCTGTTAATAGTGAATACTGTATAGAGTATACTCTGCTAATAGTGAATACTGTATACAGTATACTCTGTTAGTAGTGAATACTGTATACAGTATACTCTGCTAATAGGGAACTCTGTATACACCACTCTGTTAATAGTGAATACTGTATACAGTATACTCTGCTAATAGTGAATACTGTATACACCACTCTGCTAATAGTGAATACTGTATAAACCACTATGTTAATAGTGAATACTGTATACACCACTATGTTAATAGTGAATACTGTATACAGTACACTCTGCTAATAGTGAATACTGTATACACCACTCTGTTAATAGTGAATACTGTATACAGTATACTCTGCTAATAGTGAATACTGTATACACCACTCTGTTAGTAGTGAATACTGTATACAGTATACTCTGTTAATAGTGAATACTGTATACAGTATACTCTGCTAATAGTGAATACTGTATACACCACTCTGCTAATAGTGAATACTGTATAAACCACTCTGTTAATAGTGAATACTGTATACACCACTATGTTAATAGTGAATACTGTATACAGTACACTCTGCTAATAGTGAATACTGTATACACCACTCTGTTAATAGTGAATACTGTATACAGTATACTCTGCTAATAGTGAATACTGTATACACCACTCTGTTAATAGTGAATACTGTATACAGTATACTCTGCTAACAGTGAATACTGTATACACCACTCTGCTAATAGTGAATACGGTATACAGTATACTCTGCTAATAGTGAATACTGTATACACCACTCTGCTAATAGTGAATACTGTATACACCACTCTGCTAATAGTGAATACTGGATACAGTATACTCTGCTAATAGTGAATACTGTATACACCACTCTGCTAATAGTGAATACTGTATACACCACTCTGTTAGTGAAGACTGTATACAGTATACTCTGCTAATAGTGAATACTGTATACACCACTCTGCTAATAGTGAATACTGTATACACCACTCTGTTAGTGAATACTGTATACAGTATACTCTGCTAATATTGAATAGTGTATACACCACTCTGTTAATAGTGAATGCTGTATATACCACTCTGTTAGTGAATACCGTATACACCACTCTGTTAGTGAATACTGTATACACCACTCTGTTAGTGAATACTGTATACACCACTCTGCTGATAGTGAATACTGTATACAGTATACTCTGCTAATAGTGAATACTGTATACACCACTCTGCTAATAGTGAATACTGTTTACACCACTCTGTTAGTGAATACTGTATACACCACTCTGTTAGTGAATACTGCATACACCACTCTGTTAATAGTGAATACTGTATACAGTATACTCTGCTAATAGTGAATACTGTATACACCACTCTGCTAATAGTGAATACTGTATACACCACTCTGTTAGTGAATACTGTATACAGTACACTCTGCTAATAGTGAATACTGTATATAGTATACTCTGCTAATAGTGAATACTGTATAAACCACTCTACTAATAGTGAATACTGTATACACCACTCTGTTAGTGAATACAGTATACAGTACACTCTGCTAATAGTGAATACTGTATAAACCACTCTGCTAATAGTGAATACTGTATACACCACTCTGTTAGTGAATACTGTATACACCACTTTGTTAGTGAATACTGTATACAGTACACTCTGCTAATAGTGAATACTGTATACAGTATACTCTGTTAATAGTGAATACTGTATACACCACTCGGTTAGTGAATACTGTTTACATCACTCTGTTAGTGAATACTGTATACACCACTCTGTTAGTGAATACTGTATACACCACTCTGTTAGTGAATACTGTATACACCACTCTGTTAGTGAAAGCTGTATACACCACTCTGTTAGTGAATACTGTATACACCACTCTGCTGATAGTGAATACTGTTTACACCACTCTGCTGATAGTGAATACTGTTTACACCACTCTGCTGATAGTGAATACTGTATACACCACTCTGTTAATAGTGAATACTGTATACACCACTCTGTTAGTGAATACTGCATACACCACTGTGTTAGTGAATACTGTATACACCACTCTGTTAGTGAATACTGTATACACCACACTGCTAATAGTGAATACTGTATACACCACTCTGCTAATAGTGAATACTGTTTACACCACTCTGTTAATAGTGAATACTGTATACACCACTCTGCTGATAGTGAAAACTGTATAGTGATCAATCGCTGTCAGTCCTGCACAGATTATCACTATATGCGAAGTGCTCTGTATTTCAGTTTATGAAAAAGCACCTAAGTATCCATATAATGATATAACGACTATATGAATTTGAAATGAAGTATACTATACTCTATTTTTGTGTGTAAATCGTCACAGTTGTTTGTGGTGGACTACAGTGCTATATGAGGTATTTATGGATTCATATACTGCATTTTTATGTTCTGTGAACGCTCTAAAAGACTCTGGGTTGAGGTCAGTGATAAAGATAAAATATGGGATGGAGTTTGAAACAAACACAAGCATGGAACCAAACAATTCAACTAACTGTAACATGGAGTTTAGTTACATTTGTTAAATGTTGAATAAAGTATAAATAAAACTATTAAGAATATGTATTTATCAGTTTGCCTTATTTCATCTATTCACAACAACTGTGTGTTTGCCTGTTTGCCATAGAAGGTTTATAGAACCTCTCCCTATGGCTGTGACTGGTGAACTAAAGGGTACACTCAATATGGCTGACCTGGTAGAGGATTTCCATTCTAGAGATTATATTTCTATGGTTAGCCTGCTTTCTCACAGTACAAGATTAGTATGTGACAGGCGAGCCGACTGAGAGATGACGAGCAGCAGACGATCGATAAGAGATCCTGTTTAGAAGACTTACCACCATCATCCAATACCATTACAATAAATCCTATCTGTCATACTGTTGTCAGGAAGAGGAGAAGTTAAGCTCTGAACAGGAGAGAGGGACGGGAAGATCAGCCCATTACTAGAGTGGGAGAGAGGGAGGGAGGGAGGGAGGGAGGGAGGGAGGGAGGGAGGGAGGGAGGGAGGGAGGGAGGGAGGGAGGGAGGGAGGGAGGGGAAGATCAGCCCATTACTGGAGTGGGAGGGAGGGAGGGAGGGAGGGAGGGAGGGAGGGAGGGAGGGAGGGAGGGAGGGAGGGAGGGAGGGAGGGAGGGAGGGAGGGAGGGAGGGAGGGAGGGAGGGAGGGGAAGATCAGCCCATTACTGGAGTGGGAGGGAGGGAGGGAGGGAGGGAGGGAGGGAGGGAGGGAGGGAGGGAGGGAGGGAGGGAGGGAGGGAGGGAGGGAGGGAGGGAGGGAGGGAGGGAGGAGGATCAGCCCATTACTGGGGAGAGAGGGAGGGACGGGAAGATCAGCCCATTACTGGGGAGGGAGGGAGGGTGGATATTCTATACACCACATATGCCCCTTCTGCCCACCCCATGCCCCCCACCCTGTGATCGAGATATGTATCAGATGCTCAACATGCTCTGCTCACACCTACTGTGATGGTCCGGGCCTAAACCACACAAATAGCAACACTAGACACTATGGAACACAAATCTTGTACTATCTCATCCTGGAATATACAAGATCTGAGGTCATCTGCCTTTGGCCTAAAGAGCAGGAGCCCAGACTTCATCAAATAAATTGGAAATACAGACATTGTCATCCTACAAGAAACATGGTATAGAGGAGAGGTACCCACTAGTTGCACTCTAGGTCACAGAGAGCTGGTAGTCCCATCCACCAAACTACCAGGTGTGAAACAGGGAGGAGACTCAGGGGGTATGCTAATTTGGTATAGAACAGACCTAACCCACTATTAAATTAGTCAAAACAGGAACATTTTACATCTGGCTAGAAATTAATAAGGAAATGATCTCAACAGAGAAACATTTCCTCATGTGTGCTACCTATATCCCTCCAATGGTAGCACCATACGATGACAGCTTCTTCTCCATTTCCAGGTTCAGGGACATGTACTAATCTGTGGTGACCTAAATGCCAGAACTGGACAAGAACCTGACACCCTCAGCACACAGGGGGACAAACACCTACCTGGAGGTGACAGCATTCCCTCCCCCATATGCCCCCCTAGACACAACTACAACAACATAACCAACAAAAATAGGTCACAACTCCTGCAGTTTTGTCAGGCGCTGGGAATATACACAGTCAATGGTAGGCTTTGAGGGGACTCATATGGTAGGTACACCTACAGCTCATGTATTGGCAGAAGTACTGTAGATTACTTTATCACTGATCTCAACCCAGAGTATCAGAGTGTTCACAGTCAGTCCACTGACACCCCTATCAGATCACAGCAAAATCACACTACTTGAACAGAGCTATGGTCAATCCAAGCCAAAGGAACTGAATAATGTTAAGAAATGCTATAGCTGGAAGGAAAGTAGTGTGGAAATTCAATCCCTTCTAGACAATTTCCTGGACAAAATGTTTCACAGTAATAGTGAAGGTGTAAACTTAGCAGTAGAAAACCTAAACAGTATATTTGATCTTTCAGCTTCCCTGTCAAATCAAACAATTTAAAGCAGGCAACCTAAGAAAATTAACAACAATGACAAATGGTTTGATGAAGAATGCAAAAACCTAAGAAAGAAATTGAGAAGCCTATCCAACCAAAAACATAGAGACACAGAAAACCTGAGCCTACGCCTTCACTATGGTGAATCACTAAAACAATACAGAAATACACTATGGAAAAAGAAGGAACAGCACGTCAGAAATCAGCTCAATGTAATTAAAGAATCCATAGAATCTAACCACTTCTGGGAAAATTGGAAAACTCTAAATCAACAACAACACAAAGAGTTATCTATCCAAAACGGAGATGTATGGATAAACACTTATCCAATCTTTTTGGCTATATAAACAAAGAACAAACATCAAAAGCATATACATGATAAAATACTAATCTTAGTATCAGCTATTAAAGACTACAAGATCCCACTAGATTCTCCAATTAAATTGAATGAACTACAGGACAAAATACAAACCCTCCAACCCAAAAAGGCCACAAATTCCAATTGACAATACTTAAACTCTTTAACATCATCTGGCATCTTCCCCAATATTTGGAACCAAGGACTGATCACCCCAATCCACAAAAGTGGAGACGAATTTGACCCCCAATAACTACCGTGGGATATGCGTTAACAGGAACCTTGGAAAACCCCTCTGCATTATCATTAACAGCAGACTCGTACATTTCCTCAGCGAAAACAATGTACTGAGCAAATGTCAAATTGGCTTTTTACCAAATGACTGTACGACAGAACACATATTCACCCTGCACACCTTAACTGACAAACAAACAAACCAAAACAAAGGCAAAGTCTTCTAATGCGTTGTTGATTTCCAAAAAGCCTTTAGACTCAATTTGGTATGAGCGCATGCTATACAAATTAATGGAAGGTGGCGTTGGGGAAAAAACATAGGACATTATAAAATCCATGTTTTTATTTTTTTATTTTACCTTTATTTTTCTCATTGAGATAACATCTCTTTTCCAAGAGAGACCTGGTCCAATAGCAGCAGAGGGAACAACGTTTCCATGTTCACAAACAATAAGTGTACGGATAAAATAGGCAAAAAGCACACACATTTCTTTCCACAGGGTCGGGGGGTGAGACAAGGATGCAGCTTAAGCCCCACCCCTCTTCAACATATATATCAACGAATTGGCGAGGGCACTAGAAAAGTCTGCAGCACCTGGCCTCACCCTACTAGAATCTGAAGTCAAATGTCTACTGTTTGCTGATGATCTGGTTCTTCTGTCCCCAACCAAGGAGGGACTACAGCAGCACCTAGATCTTCTGCACAGATTTTGACAGACCTGGGCCCTGACAGTAAATCTCAGTAAAACAAAAATAATGGTGTTTCAAAAAAGGTCCAGTTGCCAGGACCACGAATACAAATTCCATCTAGACACTGTTGCCCTAGAGCACACAAAAAACAATACATTCCTCGGCCTAAACATCAGCGCCACAGGTAACTTCCACAAAGCTGTGAACGATCTGAGAGACAAGGCAAGAAGGGCCTTCTATGCCATCAAAATGAACATAAAATTTGACATACCAATTAGGTTCTGTCTAAAAAATACTTGAATCAGTTATTGAACCCATTGCCCTTTATGGTTGTGAGGTCTGGGGTCCGCTCACCAACCAAGATTTCACAAAATGGGACAAACACCAAATTGAGGATGCATGCAGAATTCTGCAAAAATATACTCAGTGTACAACGTAAAACAGCAAATAATGCATGCACATGTCACGTTCTGACCTTAGTTCCTTTGTTATGTCTTTGTTTTAGGTTGGTCAGGGCATGAGTTGGGGTGGGTAGTCTATGTCCTTTTTTCTATATGTTTGGCCTAGTATGGTTCTCAATCAGAGGCAGGTTCGTTGTTCGTTGTCTCTGATTGAGAATCATACTTAGGTAGCCTGTTTTCCCCATTTTAGTTGTGGGTGTTTAATTTTCTGTTTAGTGTTTTTCTACACCTTACAGGACTGTTTCGTTTTTTTCATTTATTCACGTTGTTGTTTTGTATTTCAGTGTTCCATTATTAATCATGAACACGTACCACGCTGCACTTTGGTCCTCACCTTCTTCCACCTACAACAGCCGTTACAACAGCCGTTACAACAGCCGTTACAGCAGCCGTTACAGCAGCCGTTACAGCAGCCGTTACAGCAGCCGTTACAGCAGCCGTTACAACAGCCGTCACAACAGCCGTTACAACAGCCGTCACAACAGCCGTTACAACAGCCGTTACAACAGCCGTTACAGCAGCCGTTACAGCAGCAGTTACAACAGCCGTCACAACAGCCGTCACAACAGCCGTCACAACAGCCGTTACAGCAGCCGTTACAGCAGCCGTTACAGCAGCCGTTACAGCAGCCGTTACAGCAGCCGTTACAGCAGCCGTTACAGCAGCCGTTACAACAGCCGTTACAGCAGCCGTTACAGCAGCCGTTACAACAGCCGTTACAACAGCCGTTACAGCAGCCGTTACAGCAGCCGTTACAACAGCCGTTACAGCAGCCGTTACAACAGCCGTTACAGCACAGCAGAATTAGGCCGATACCCGCTAATTATCAAAATCCAGAAAAAAGCTGTTACATTCTACAACCACCTAAAAGGAAGCGATTTCCAAACCTTCCATCCCCTACAAAGAAATTCACCTGGAGAAGAGCTCCCTAAGCAAGCTGGTCCCAGGGCTCTATTCACAAACACAAACAGACCCCACAGAGCCCCAGGACACAATTATACCCAAACAAATCATAAGAAAACAAAAAGATAATTACTTGACACATTGGAAAAAATTTACAAAAAAACCTGATCAAGCTAGAATGCTACTTGGCCCTAAACAGAGAGTACATAGTGGCAGAATACCTGACCACTGTGACTGACTATGTACAGAATCAGTGAGCATAGCCTTGCTATTGAGAAAGGCCGCCGTAGGCATACCTGGCTCTCAAGAGAAGACAGGCTATGTGCACACTGCCCACAAAATGAGGTGGAAACTGAGCTGCACTTCCTAACCTCCTGCCAAATGTATGACCATATTAGAGACACATATTTCCCTCAGATTACACAGATCCACTAAGAATTCAAAAACAAATCCAATTTTGATAAACTCCCATATCGATTGGGTGAAATACGACAGTGTGCCATCACAGCAGCAAGATTTGTGACCTGTTGCCACAAGAAAAGGGAAAACAGTGAAGAACAAACACAACCTATATTTATGTTTACTTTTTTTCTTCCCTTTTGTACTTTAACTATTTGCACATCGTTACAACACTGTATATAGACATAATATCACATTTGAAATGTCTATTATTTTAGAACTTTTGTAAATGTAAAGTTTACTGTTAATTTTGTATTGTTTATTATCTATTTCACTTGCTTTGGCAATGTTAACATGTGTTTCCCATGCCAATAAAGCCCTTAAATTGAGTGAATTTGATAGAGGCTTTTCCACCACCAACGCCAGTCTCAGCATGGTCTTAAGGCAACATATCCTCATTACATCAGCTCAGAGACATGGTGGGTGCTGAAGGAAATGGGACAGAAGGCAGTGACAGTCCCCAAAGACACTAGTTGTTGTTTGTGTGTGTGTGTGTGTGTGTGTGTGTGTGTGTGTGTGTGTGTGTGTGTGTGTGTGTGTGTGTGTGTGTGTGTGTGTGTGTGTGTGTGTGTGTGTGTGTGTGTGTGTGTGCGTGCGTGCGTGCGTGCGTGCGTGCGTGCGTGCGTGCGTGCGTGCGTGCGTGTGTGTGTGTGTAGTCAGTGCCAAACACATCTTAATCACCAGAGACTCAAGATGATGTAAATCAGATGTTTCAGATAATGCTCTCCATGTGGTTTTAACGAGGTGATTCTCACACAAAACAAAGAGAAACACACTTGGTGTTCATCAAAAAATCATCCAAGTTTTATTGAAAATGAAATACAAAACCATCATTAGTAAGTTATGGTACAGTACTTCTCTAAAATGGTAGTCTCATTGTTACCAGGCATTAGTCACTCGTCAGAGCTTTAACGTTTATATATGAATTACCCAGTATCTGATTTGGTTCTGTTGTCAGTTCTGTTGCCGTAGAGATGCGTATTTTCTACACCCTTCTGCCACTAAACAACCGGAGAGTCAAAAGGGCAACTGTACTCTTCAACAACACTCTCTAAATCAAATCTCATTTTTTGGGTCACATTCACATATTTATCAGATGTTATTGCAGGTGTAGTGAAATGCTTGTAACAGCATCCTCTAAAGTCCCTGTAAACATGGTTACAGTTATCCGGTCTACAGGGTAGGTTCGGTCACAAACTTAAGTGACAGTTGTAAACCTGGAATGCGTTATTAAGTAGACAGGAAATGTAAGCGATGACTCGCCGAAGTGGTACTACTTGATCTTGTTCAATAAGAAAGCTTGTTTCTGTCCGTTTGCCATTTCAGAACACATTTTCCTCCTACCTACTTCCTCAATATGACCCTGGCCTGCATTTGGAGTGAAACCTAGTGTGTGTTTGGAGCCTGCAGGGTTGGTCTCCGTGACTCTTGTCACAGCAGAGGCCCAAGCCAATTAACATGCGCCCTAGAGATTGAACCTGCTCAGTGCTGATGACCTAGCAGGGGAATGACTGAGGCTGGATGCATTATACAGATACAAAGACACACCCACACAGAGATAGCCATGCAATACATAGCTAATGTTTGGGGTAATACAACAATATTACTTCATTTGGTCAGGAGAAGTTATGTCAAGTTCATGAATGTAGACTAGAGATTGAACCTGCTCCGTGCTGATGCCCTCACAGGGGAATAAGGCTGACTGGGACTGGACAGGCAGATGCATCCCTCTACACAGCACACATAGCTAATGTTAGCTAATATTGGGTATTACTTCACCATTTGGTTATGTCCATGAATGTAGAGGGAAATTGTTATGAAAATAGGTTATTGGGTTCAATGGGGGGGGGGGGGGGGGGGGGACACTGGAGGCATCATAGATACAGATACACACAGCTAGCTAGCTAATCATCATCATGACTATCTACTGGACATGAGCTATTATATACAGTATATACACTGAAAACAATATCAATGCAACATAAATGTAAAGTGTTGGTCCAATGTTTCCTGAGTGGAAATAAAAGATCCCAGAAATGTTCTGTACACACAAAAAGCTTATTTCTCATTCCTGTTAGAGAGCATTTCTCCTTTGATAAGATAATCCATCCACCTGACAGGTGTGGCATATCAAGAAGCTGATTAAACAGCATGATCATTACACAGGTGAACCTTGTGTAATGTGGGACAATAAAAGCCACTCTAAAATGTGCAGTTTTGTCACACAACATAATACCACAGATGTCTCAGGTTTTGATCTGCTATTGATGTGCAATTGTCATGCTGACTGCAGGAATGTCCACCAGAACTGTTTCCAGAGGATTGAATGTTAATTTCTCTACCATAAGCCGCATCCAACATCGTTTTTAGAGAATTTGGCAGTACGTCCAACCAGCCTCACAACTGCAGACCATGTGTATGGCATCAAGTTGTAAACAGAGTGCCCATGGTGGAGGTGGGGTTATGGTAATGTATGAGCAGGTGTAAATTACAGACAACCAACAATTTCATTTTATCAATGGCAATTTGAATGCACAGAAATACTGTGAGGTGATCCTGAGGCCCATTTTTTAAAGGTGGTCACACCAGACCAACAGATGCAGATCTATATTTCCAGTCATGTGAAATCCATAGATTAGGGCCTAATGAATGTATTTCAATTGATTGTTTTCCTCATATGAACCTTATTGAACGTTGTGTTTATATTTTACTTTGGTCAAGAAGACAAGTTCCAGCTTGTCCTTCACTCAAATCCAGATAGCAGATGTTCTGAAAGAGCTACAAAACCTGGACCCGTACAAATCAGATGGGCTAGACAATCTGGACCCTCTCTTTCTAAAATTATCCCTATTACTAGCCTGTTCAACCTCTCTTTCGTATCGTCTGAGATCTCTAAAGATTGGAAAGCTGCAGGTGGTCCTCCCCCTCTTCAAAGGGGGTAACACTCTAGACCCAAACTGTTATAGACCTACAGTATATCCATCCTGCCCTGCCTCTCTAAAGTCTTCGAAAGCCAAGTTAATAAACAGATCACTGACCATTTCGAATCCCACTGTACTTTCTCCGCTGTGCAATCCGGTTTCCGAGCCGGTCACGGGTGCACCTCAGCCACGCTCAAGGTACTAAACGATATCATAACTGCCATTGATAAAAGACAGTACTGTGCAGCCGTCTTCATCGACCTGGCCAATGCTTTCGACTGTCAATCACCACATTCTTATCAGCAGACTCAATAGCCTTGGTTTCTCAAATGACCGCTTCGCCTGTTTATCCAACTACTTCGCAAACAGAGTCCAGTGTGTCAAATCGGAGGGCCTGTTGTCCGGACCTCTGGCAGTCTCTATGGGGGTACCACAGGGTTGAATTCTCAGGCCGACTCTTTTCTCTGTATATATCAATGATGTCGCTCTTGCTGTGGGTGATTCCCTGATCCGCCTCTACGCAGATAACACCATTCTGTATACATCTGGCCCTTCTTTGGACACTGTGTTAACAAACCTCCAAACGAGCTTCGATGCCATACAACACTCCTCCCGTGGCCACCAACTGCTCTTAAACGCTAGTGAAACCAAATGCATGCTTTTCAACCATACGTTGCCCGCACCCGCAACCCCGACTAGCATCACCACCCTAGACGGTTCTGACCTAGAATATGTGGACAACTACAAATACCTAGGTGTCTGGCTAGACTGTAAACTCTCCTTCCAGACTCATATCAAACATCTCCAATCCAAAATCAAATCTAGAATCGGTTTTCTATTTCACAACAAAGCCTCCTTCACTCACGCCGCCAAACTTACCCTAGTAAAACTGACTATCCTACCGATCCTCGACTTCGGCGATGTCATCTACAAAATAGCTTCCAATACTCTACTCAGCAAACTGGATGCAGTCTATCACAGTGCCATCCGTTTTGTTACCAAACCCCCTTATTCCACCCACCACTGCGACTTGTGTGCTCTAGTCGCCAGACCCACTGGCTCCAGGTCATCTCCAAGTCTATGCTAGGTAAAGCTCTGCCTTATCTCAGCTCACTGGGCACGATAACAACACCCACCCATAGCACGCACTCCAGCAGGTATATCTCACTGGTCATCCCCAAAGCCAACACCTCCTTTGGCCGTCTTTCCTTCCAGTTCTCTGCTGCCAGTGACTGTAACTAATTGCAAAAATCGCTGAAGCTGTAGACTTATATTTCCCTCACTAATTTTAAACATCAGCTATGTGAGCAGCTAACAACAGATTGCTGCAGCTGTACATAGTCCATCTGTAATAAGCCCCCCAATCTACCTACCTCATCCCCATATTGTTTTAGTTTTTTTTTTACTTTTCTGCTCTTTTGCCAACCAGTATCTCTACTTGCACATCATCATCTGCTCATTTATCACTCCAGTGTTAATCTGCTAAATTGTAATTACTTCGCTACTATGGCCTATTTATTGCCTACCTCCTCACATCATTTGCACACACTGTATATGAACTTGATTTTTTTCTATTGTGTTATTGACTGTACGCTTGTTTATTCCATGTGTAACTCTGTGTGGTTGTTTGTGTCGCACTGCTTTGCTTTATCTTGGCCAGGTCGCAGTTGTAAATGAGAACTTGTTCTCAACTAGCCTACCTGGTTAAATAAAGGTGAAATAAAAAATAAAATAAAAAAGTAGACCAGCGATTGAACCTGCTCAGGGCTGATGCCCTCACAGGGAAGGCAGATAGATGGCTACACCCACTCACGCCACGCTAACAGCAAGCTAATCATGACTCACTACTAAACATGTGGTACAGTATATCGAGGTATTCACCATTTGGTGAAGACATGTCATCTTATATCCATGAACGTAGAGCCCTCGCAAGGGACTGCCAACAGGGGCTGAAGGCATCACACAGATAGATACACACTCCATAGCTAGCTATGTTAGACACAGCTGATGTTAGCTAATACAAGAGTAATACCTCACCATTTGATAACACCATTCCTTTATTTGGGTAACAGACATTTACAACAAATTGCACAATGTGGACCCAGAGGATATCACTTAAAAATTATCTCATGTCCATGAATGTAGAGTGGAGTAAAAATGTCATGAAAAAATAGGTAATAAATTGATTTTAACTGTGATTCGAGTGAGGATGAACAGAGTGTGTGAACCAACTGTACAAACTACAGAAAATAATAGTGTCTCATCAATCATAACCAGTAGGGTCTCATCAATCATAACCAATAGTGTCTCATCAATCATAACCAATAGGGTCTCATCAATCATAACCAATAGGGTCTCATCAATCATAACCAATAGGGTCTCATCAATCATAACCAATAGTGTCTCATCAATCATAACCAATAGGGTCTCATCAATCATAACCAATAGGGTCTCATCAATCATAACCAGTAGGGTCTCATCAATCATAACCAGTAGTGTCTCATCAATTATGCAGATTTCCCTTTTTGTCAGATTACCACTTCAAGTCAAAACATCGCCAAACATTCCAATAGTGTGCAGGTGCTTTAAACCATTATTACTAGTAAATAGTGGTTGTCCATAGATCCAGTAAAATACTTTTCCAACACAAATAGAGGCACCTGAATCTAAAATATCAAGACATAGCTTTACTATTGTTACTGCCCTGTTTGGCGTAGTCCATATCCTGAGACGACAGAGACTCAAATGAAGTAGGAGCACTACTGCTCTCCTTAAAATCACTACCAGCCTTAGGAAGTCTCTTGTATTCTTGGAGAAGGTTAATAGTATTGTTTAAATAATGTCTCCACTGGAGACTGGTGTCTGACACCTTGATTCATATATGAGGGAACATGTGTCAGAAAGTCTTACTGTAAAAACTGTTGCCGAAGAACATAAGTCACTTGGTCATCGTTTTCCAATGCGCTTAAAGCCCCTCCCTACCCTGCCTCACACCCTCCCGAGTCCCTTGCGGCGCCCTAAGTGAGAAGAGAGTGAAAAATAGCGGGCATACATGCTCATATCACTATTTCATATGGAGGCGTTAAGGCCGTGCAAACTCCACCCATCCCCACTACTAACAATGCAATGCTAGCTAGCAAATGAAGACTGTGGTGCTGCAGGTCTTTGAAGGGAGTAATGATCCACATTTAAAACATTTCAAAACCATGCAAGATTTTCAAGGGAGTCTGAGACATTCTTTGCGGCCCTATAAAAGCCACAGGTCGATCTGAGAGACTGTCAGCACAACAGCAAGGTGGGCCAGCCAGCAAAGGGAGAGAACACCAGAAGAGGCCTTCCTGTTTAGTGGAACTGGAACTATACTCAAGAACAAACAAATAATCTGATTCTAGAAGACACTTTGTAACACACTGAGAACCAAACATGAGAGGATCTTCCTATTCCCAGAAATCCCAGTCCCTGCAGGTGAGTGGGGCACGCAGCAGTATGCGAGTTCAGAGCCCCTCTCCCTCCCGGTGCCGTGGATCCTCGTACAACAACCGTGGACGCTCCGGATACCAGGACGGCCACATGTCCTCGGCCGTGGAGTTGGGCACAGAGATACACCAGGTCCATGCCAACGAGAAGGAGGAGATGCAGGAGCTAAACGTGAGGTTTGCAGGCTACATCGAAAAAGTACAGGCCCTTGAACAGAGGAACGCCCTGCTGATGGCCGAGCTGGCTGCGCTACAGGGCCGCTTCAAGGGAGGCCCCACCGGCATCGGAGAAGAGTACAACCTCAAGTTCAAGGAGATGAGGGAGCTGATCGAAGCCTTGACCAATGAGAAGGGAGCTGCTGATATCGAGAGGGGATACATTGAGGAGGAGGTGGAGGTGTGGAGAATGAAACTGGAAGAGGAGCTGGCACTGAAAGGTAGGGTCTCACACTGTCTGTGAAGTGGGGAGATTGGCTGAAACGAATCATATAGATCCACGTCATTGTTATATAGACATAAACAGTTGTTGGAGAGGGTATGATGTACTTTTGTTTGCATGAAAAATGGAACCAGATATTTTCCTCCGATGTATAATCACATTTGATTAGTGTGTATACAGGCTTATCATACACCCCATCAAATACAATTGATGCCAATACTTTATAGAGTACTAACATCACTGCTGTTGTGTTTCCAACTCATCCACTCTCTATTTGTCCGTCTCCAGAGGAGGCAGAGATGATCCTGAGGGAATTCCGCCAAGACGTTGACAATGCCACTCTGCAGAAGGCTGAGCTCGAGAAGAGTGTCGAACAGCTGGTGGCCGAGATTGAGTTCCTCAAGAAGTTGCATGACGAGGAAGTTGCCGACCTCATGAAGCAGATCGAGGACTCCAAGGTGACCACGGAACTCGACGGTGACCGCCCCGACCTCGCCGCCTACCTCCGCAACATGCGCGCCGAGATTGAGACTGTGGCGGCCAAGAACGTCCAGGAAGCCGAGAAGTGGTACAAGGGCAAGTTTGAAACCCTCAAAGAAGTCGCCGGCAAGAAAGAAGAGCAGATGAAGTCCATGAAAGAAGAGATCACCACCTTCCACAACCAGGTGACAGACCTCCAGAACCAGATCGACGGGCTGAGGGCAAGAAACGCGGCCCTGGAGCAGCAGCTGGAGGACATGGAGATGGCCCACATGGATAAGGTTGGAGGCCTGGAGGGCATCATTGCTCAGCTGGAGCACCAGCTCTGCGAGACCAAGATGGAGATGGGCAAGTACCTGGCCGACTACCAAGAGCTGCTGCACATCAAGCTGAAGCTGGACGCTGAAATCGCCGTCTACAGGAAGCTGCTGGAGGGAGAGGAGAGCAGGCTGGGGATCTCTGCAGGGAAACAACCAGAAGCTTAAGGTGTGTTGGTTAATGGTCATCATGGATGGGCAACAGCTCCCCTAGTAGGGCATGAGTCATGTCAGATTGGAAGGAACTGTTGGGGAAACATTAATACAAGTTTCTTTAGCGCTCATCAAAGTGTGAGGCTTACAGAAACGTGGTGATATCAGAAAATAATTACCAAGTCAAATGTACAAAATCACTGATCATACTGCTTGCAAGCAGAGCACCGTTAACCCTTAAAATAGAGCAACATTTATTCCCATTGTTTAGGTGTCTAAATATCATTCCAGACAGAGGAGCGCTTCAGATCAAAAGGTAGACTCCCAGATTAGATCATTCCTAAATTGTTCTGTTTACTTTCTGTCTATGCTCCCTGTGTTTTTGACCCTCTATACGTACCATGTTTCTCTCCCTCCCCTGTAGGAGCTGTCACAGAGGACCACCTCAATGTCCTGCAGTGTGGAGACTCACCAGCTGCCAGACGGTCTGCCTGAGCACCCCACGTTCTCCCCTACCACCAAGCTTGTCAACTCCCCCTACCTTCACTCCTCTGTTCCACCTACCCTCCCACCCTATCAGCCCCCCACCCTCCTTCTGCCCCTACCCACTGTCAACACCTAGCACATTCCATCACACCTTCCCAACCAGCCCACCCGTCAACCTCCCACCACCTCCTCCCAGTCCTGCCTGCCCCTGTCAACCCCACCCCCTCATCCCAGTCCTGCCCGCCCCTGTCAGCCCCCCACCACCACCTCCTCCCAACCAGCCCGCCCTTGTCAGCCCTTGTCATGTCACGCTGTGCTACCGTATGGTTAACTCGTCAAAACAACACATCACTTTTATTTCAAATGTCATTTAAACCCCTTTTACCCCACCTATTTTCATGTTATGTAACATAACTGAAGACGTTCACATAAATGTATACCAAGTACTACTTAATAAACAAAGCTTGACTTGAGTGCATTACAGCTGCTGTGGTTTGTTTCTGGTAATAATTGCGCATCTCTAAACATTGTCAATCTAAAATGACTGGGTTTGTTAGAGAAGTAGAAGTTCTCATCCACCTTGTATTAGAATATCATCAATACAAATACAATGTTTATGACTTTCAACAGATGTATACTTTTTTTGCAAATGTGCATGGTGAGATAAGTCAACGCGAAGGCTATTGGGACAAAGGAAGAACATTTGAATTACATTTCAAGTACAGCAAATAGAGACTGCATACCCTGGCCTTGGCCCATAGTGGTGAAAGGAGTTGACACTCAAAATGTAAGACATATTTTCACGATAGGATGTGTCAGTGTCAAGAGTCAATAACATCAAAGCCATAAGCAAAACCACTGGTTAGAACCAAGAGTCAATAACATCAAAGCCATAAGAAAAACCACTGGTTAGAACCAAGAGTCAATAACATCAAAGCCATAAGCAAAACCACTGGTTAGAACCAAGAGTCAATAACATCAAAGCCATAAGCAAAACCACTGGTTAGAACCAAGCGACTCGATTAATATCAACCAACACAAACAGTGTCTTGCAAAAGTATTCAGACACCTTGGATTTCTTCACATTTTATTGTGTTACAAAGTGGGATTAAAATGTATGTCTTTTTTTGTACTTTATATAATCCACATAAAATACTCTAATGTCAAAGTGGAAGAAATTATAAAAAATATGAATAGAAATGAAATAACTCAAAATGTAGTAGTTTGCATAAGTATTCAACTCCCTTTGGCATCGATTACAGATTCGTTTTTATGGGTAAGTCTATAAGAACTTCACACACCTGGATTGTGCAATATTTGCCCATTATTCTTAAAAGAAAATGTTAAGCTCTGTCAAGGTGTTGGGGATCATGGCTAGACAGCAATTTCCAAGTCTTGCCATAGATTTTCAAGCAAGTGAAAATTCTAATTTGACCCACTCAGGGACATTCACTCTTCTTGGTTAAGCAACTCCAGTGTAGATTTGGTATTGTGTTGTAGATAGTCCTGCTCCCAGTCTCTGCTGTAAAGCAGACTGTCCTCATCTCTATCCCGTTTCTATTTAGTCCGATGACAAGCATACCCATACCATGATGCAGCCACAACCATGAGGGAAAATAAGGAGGCAGTTACTCAGTGATGTGTTGTGTTGGATTTGGCCCAAACATAAGGCTTTAATTTAGGCCCAAAGTCTATTCCATTGCTGTTAATTTTTTTTCAGAATTACTTTAGTGCCTTGTTGAGCAGTTTCATTCCTGCTCAGTTCAGGACGAAGGCATCTTTGATGTGTCTGGGTGGTTTAATAAATCATCCACAGCATAATTATTAACTTGACCACGGTTAAAGAGATATTCAATGTCTGATTTATTATTGTTACCCATCTACCAATCACTGCACTTCTTTGAGGCTTTTGAAAAGCTCCCTGGTCTTTGTAGTTGAATCTGTGCTTGAAATGTAACACTTGACTGAGGGACCTTACAGATGTTGTATGTATGGGGGACAGAGGAAGGGTTAGTCATTCAAAAATCATGCCAACCCCTATTATTTAACACAGACAGAGTCCGTGTACCTTAAGTGATTTGTTAAGCCACATTTTACTCCTGAACTAATTTAGGATTGCCTAAACAAAAGGGCAGAACGCTTACACACCGAGTGTACAAAACATTAGGAACACCTGCTCTTTCCATGACAGACTGATCAAGTGAAAGCTATGATACCTTATTGATGTCAATTGTTAAATCCACTTCAATCAGTGGAGATGAAGGGGAGGAGACCGGTTAAAGAAGGATTTTTAAGCCTTGAGACAACTGAGACATGGATTATGTATGTGTGCCATTCAGAGGGCGAATAGGCAAGACAAAAGATTTAAGTGCCTTTGAACGGGGTACGATAGTAGGGGCTTGGTGCACTGGTGTGAGAGTGTCAACAACTGCAACTCTGCTGGGTTTTTCACGCTCAACAGTTTCCCGTGTGTATCAAGAATGGTCCACCACCCAAAGGACATCCAGCCAATTTGACACAACTGTGGGAAGCGTTGGAGTCAACATGGGCCAGTATCCCTATGGAATGCTTTCGACACTTTGTAGAGTCCATGCCCCGACAAATTGAGGCTATTCTGAGGGGAAAAGGGGTGCAACTATTTTAGTTAGGAATTTATCAAAAATAAATGAAATCCATTTTAATCCCACTTTGTAACTAAATGAAATCCATTTTAACCCCACTTTGTAACTAAATGTAATCCAAGGGGGCGGAATACGTTTGTACTGTAGTTGTTCTCAGACATTTTTTTTCTTTTTTCTTTGAATTTTAGCCCTTTTTCTCCCCAATTTCGTAGTATCCAATTGTTGTAGTAGCTACTATCTTGTCTCATCGCTACAACTCCCGTACGGGCTCGGGAGAGACGAAGGTTGAAAGTCATGCGTCCTCCGATACACAACCAACCAAGCCGCTGCTTCTTTAACACAGCGCACGTCCAACCCGGAAGCCAGCCGCACCAATGCGCCGGAGGAAACACCGTGCACCTGGCCACCTTGGCTAGCGTACACTGCGCCCAGCCCGCCACAGGAGTCGCTGGTGCGCGATGAGACAAGGACACCCCTACCGAACAAGCCCTCCCTAACCCGGGCGACGCTAGGCCAATTGTGCGTCGCCCCACGGACCTCCCGGTCGCGGCCGGTTACGACAGAGCCTGGGCGCGAACCCAGGACTCTGATGGCACAGCTGGCGCTGCAGTACAGCGCCCTTAACCACTGCGCCACCCGGGAGGCCTCGTTCTCAGAAATTTTACTCAACAATGTTGGAAACAAAAAAATAATATAAAAAAAAATACTACAAAGTCTGTAACTGACAGTACAAAGATGTTGTGAATAGGTCAGTGTCTGCTGTTCCCCCTTCTCTACAGTTGTGAATAGGTCAGTGTCTGCTGTTCCCCCTCCTCTTCAGTTGTGAATAGGTCAGTGTCTGCTGTTCCTCCTCCTCTTCAGTTGTGAATAGGTCAGTGTCTGCATTTCCTCCTCCTCCTCCTCCTCTTCAGTGTTGAATAGGTCAGTGTCTGCTGTTCCTCCTCCTCCTCCTCCTCTTCAGTGTTGAATAGGTCAGTGTCTGCTGTTCCTCCTCCCCCTCCTCTTCAGTTATGAATAGGTCAGTGTCTGCTGTTCCTCCTCCCCCTCCTCTTCAGTTGTGAATAGGTCAGTGTCTGCTGTTCCTCCTCCTCTACAGTTGTGATTAGGTCAGTGTCTGCTGTTCCTCCTCCTCTTCAGTTGTGAATAGGTCAGTGTCTGCTGTTCCCCCTCCTCTTCAGTTGTGAATAGGTCAGTGTCTGCTGTTCCTCCTCCTCTACAGTTGTGATTAGGTCAGTGTCTGCTGTTCCTCCTCCTCTTCAGTTGTGAATAGGTCAGTGTCTGCTGTTCCTCCTCCTCTTCAGTTGTGAATAGGTCAGTGTCTGCTGTTCCTCCTCCTCTTCAGTTGTGAATAGGTCAGTGTCTGCTGTTCCTCCTCCTCTTCAGTTGTGAATAGGTCAGTGTCTGCTGTTCCTCCTCCTCCTCCTCCTCCTCCTCTTCAGTTGTGATTAGGTCAGTGTCTGCTGTTCCTCCTCCTCTTCAGTTGTGAATAGTTCAGTGTCTGCTGTTCCTCCTCCTCCTCCTCCTCCTCCTCTTCAGTTGTGAATAGGTCAGTGTCTGCTGTTCCTCCTCCTCTTCAGTTGTGAATAGGTCAGTGTCTGCTGTTCCTCCTCCTCCTCCTCCTCCTCCTCTTCAGTTGTGATTAGGTCAGTGTCTGCTGTTCCTCCTCCTCTTCAGTTGTGAATAGGGCAGTGTCTGCTGTTCCTCCTCCTCTTCAGTGGTGAATAGGTCAGTGTCTGCTGTTCCTCCTCCTCCTCCTCCTCTTCAGTTGTGAATAGTTCAGTGTCTGCTGTTCCTCCTCCTCCTCCTCTTCAGTTGTGAATAGGTCAGTGTCTGCTGTTCCCCCTCCTCCTCCTTCTCTTCAGTTGTGAATAGGTCAGTGTCTGCTGTTCCCCCTCCTCCTCCTCCTCTTCAGTTGTGAATAGGTCAGTGTCTGCTGTTCCTCCTCCTCCTCCTCCTCTTCAGTTGTGAATAGGTCAGTGTCTGCTGTTCCTCCTCCTCCTCCTCTTCAGTTGTGAATAGGTCAGTGTCTGCTGTTCCTCCTCCTCCTCCTCTTCAGTTGTGAATAGTTCAGTGTCTGCTGTTCCTCCTCCTCCTCCTCTTCAGTTGTGAATAGGTCAGTGTCTGCTGTTCCTCCTCCTCCTCCTCTTCAGTTGTGAATAGGTCAGTGTCTGCTGTTCCTCCTCCTCCTCCTCTTCAGTTGTGAATAGGTCAGTGTCTGCCATTCCTCCTCCTCCTCCTCCTCCTCCTCCTCCTCTTCAGTTGTGAATAGGTCAGTGTCTGCTGTTCCTCCTCCTCCTCCTCTTCAGTTGTGAATAGGTCAGTGTCTGCTGTTCCTCCTCCTCCTCCTCTTCAGTTGTGAATAGGTCAGTGTCTGCTGTTCCTCCTCCTCCTCATCTTCAGTTGTGAATAGGTCAGTGTCTGCTTTTCCTCCTCCTCCTCCTCTTCAGTTGTGAATAGGTCAGTGTCTGCTGTTCCTCCTCCTCTTCAGTTGTGAATAGTTCAGTGTCTGATGTTCCTCCTCCTCTTCAGTTGTGAATAGTTCAGTGTCTGCTGTTCCTCCTCCTCTTCAGTTGTGAATAGGTCAGTGTCTGCTGTTCCTCCTCCTCTTCAGTTGTGAATAGTTCAGTGTCTGCTGTTCCTCCTCCTCTTCCGTTGTGAATAGTTCAGTGTCTGCTGTTCCTCCTCCTCCTCCTCCTCTTCAGTTGTGAATAGTTCAGTGTCTGCTGTTCCCCCTCCTCTTCAGTTGTGAATAGGTCAGTGTCTGCTGTTCCCCCTCCGCTTCAGTTGTGAATAGGTCAGTGTCTGCTGTTCCCCCTCCTCTTCAGTTGTGAATAGTTCAGTGTCTGCTGTTCCTCCTCCTCTTCAGTTGTGAATAGTTCAGTGTCTGCTGTTCCTCCTCCTCCTCCTCCTCTTCAGTTGTGAATAGTTCAGTGTCTGCTGTTCCTCCTCCTCCTCCTCCTCCTCCTCTTCAGTTGTGAATAGTTCAGTGTCTGCTGTTCCTCCTCCTCCTCCTCCTCCTCCTCTTCAGTTGTGAATAGTTCAGTGTCTGCTGTTCCTCCTCCTCCTCCTCCACCTCCTCCTCAGTTGTGAATAGTTCAGTGTCTGCTGTTCCTCCTCCTCCTCCTCCTCCTCCTCTTCAGTTGTGAATAGGTCAGTGTCTGCTGTTCCTCCTCCTCCTCCTCTTCAGTTGTGAATAGGTCAGTGTCTGCTTTTCCTCCTCCTCCTCCTCCTCTTCAGTTGTGAATAGGTCAGTGTCTGCTGTTCCTCCTCCTCTTCAGTTGTGAATAGTTCAGTGTCTGATGTTCCTCCTCCTCTTCAGTTGTGAATAGTTCAGTGTCTGCTGTTCCTCCTCCTCTTCAGTTGTGAATAGGTCAGTGTCTGCTGTTCCTCCTCTTCTTCAGTTGTGAATAGTTCAGTGTCTGCTGTTCCTCCTCCTCTTCAGTTGTGAATAGTTCAGTGTCTGCTGTTCCTCCTCCTCCTCCTCCTCTTCAGTTGTGAATAGTTCAGTGTCTGCTGTTCCCCCTCCTCTTCAGTTGTGAATAGGTCAGTGTCTGCTGTTCCCCCTCCGCTTCAGTTGTGAATAGGTCAGTGTCTGCTGTTCCCCCTCCTCTTCAGTTGTGAATAGTTCAGTGTCTGCTGTTCCTCCTCCTCTTCAGTTGTGAATAGTTCAGTGTCTGCTGTTCCTCCTCCTCCTCCTCCTCCTCCTCCTCTTCAGTTGTGAATAGTTCAGTGTCTGCTGTTCCTCCTCCTCCTCCTCCTCCTCCTCTTCAGTTGTGAATAGTTCAGTGTCTGCTGTTCCTCCTCCTCCTCCTCCTCCTCCTCTTCAGTTGTGAATAGTTCAGTGTCTGCTGTTCCTCCTCCTCCTCCTCCTCCTCCTCCTCTTCAGTTGTGAATAGTTCAGTGTCTGCTGTTCCTCCTCCTCCTCCTCCTCCTCCTCCTCTTCAGTTGTGAATAGTTCAGTGTCTGCTGTTCCTCCTCCTCCTCCTCCTCCTCCTCCTCTTCAGTTGTGAATAGTTCAGTGTCTGCTGTTCCTCCTCCTCCTCCTCCTCCTCCTCCTCCTCCTCCTCCTCTTCAGTTGTGAATAGTTCAGTGTCTGCTGTTCCTCCTCCTCCTCCTCCTCCTCCTCCTCCTCCTCCTCCTCTTCAGTTGTGAATAGGTCAGTGTCTGCTGTTCCTCCTCCTCCTCTTCAGTTGTGAATAGGTCAGTGTCTGCTGTTCCTCCTCCTCCTCCTCCTCCTCCTCCTCCTCCTCTTCAGTTGTGAATAGTTCAGTGTCTGCTGTTCCTCCTCCTCCTCCTCCTCCTCCTCTTCAGTTGTGAATAGTTCAGTGTCTGCTGTTCCTCCTCCTCCTCCTCTTCAGTTGTGAATAGGTCAGTGTCTGCCATTCCTCCTCCTCCTCCTCCTCCTCCTCTTCAGTTGTGAATAGTTCAGTGTCTGCTGTTCCTCCTCCTCCTCCTCTTCGGTTGTGAATAGGTCAGTGTCTGCTGTTCCTCCTCCTCCTCCTCCTCTTCAGTTGTGAATAGGTCAGTGTCTGCTGTTCCTACTCCTCCTCCTCCTCTTCAGTTGTGAATAGGTCAGTGTCTGCTGTTCCTCCTCCTCCTCCTCTTCGGTTGTGATTAGGTCAGTGTCTGCTGTTCCTCCTCCTCCTCCTCTTCAGTTGTGAATAGGTCAGTGTCTGCCATTCCTCCTCCTCCTCCTCCTCCTCCTCCTCCTCCTCCTCCTCCTCCTCCTCCTCTTCAGTTGTGAATAGGTCAGTGTCTGCCATTCCTCCTCCTCCTCCTCCTCCTCCTCCTCCTCTTCAGTTGTGAATAGGTCAGTGTCTTCTGTTCCTCCTCCTCCTCCTCTTCAGTTGTGAATAGGTCAGTGTCTGCTGTCCCCCCTCCTCTTCAGTTGTGAATAGGTCAGTGTCTCCTCCTCCTCCTCCTCCTCCTCTACAGTTGTGAATAGGTCAGTGTCTGCTGTTCCCCCTCCTCTTCAGTTGTGAATAGGTCAGTGTCTCCTCCTCCTCCTCCTCCTCCTCTTCAGTTGTGAATAGGTCAGTGTCTGCTGTTCCTCCTCCTCTTCAGTTGTGAATAGGTCAGTGTCTTCTGTTCCTCCTCCTCCTCCTCTTCAGTTGTGAATAGGTCAGTGTCTGCTGTTCCCCCTCCGCTTCAGTTGTGAATAGGTCAGTCTCTGCTGTTCCCCCTCCTTTTCAGTTGTGAATAGGTCAGTGTCTTCTGTTCCTCCTCCTCCTCCTCTTCAGTTGTGAATAGGTCAGTGTCTGCTGTTCCCCCTCCTCTTCAGTGTTGAATAGGTCAGTGTCTGCTGTTCCTCCTCCTCTTCAGTTGTGAATAGGTCAGTGTCTCCTCCTCCTCCTCCTCCTCCTTTTCAGGTGTGAATAGGTCAGTGTCTGCTGTTCCTCCTCCTCTTCAGTTGTGAATAGGTCAGTGTCTGCTGTTCCCCCTCCGCTTCAGTTGTGAATAGGTCAGTGTCTGCTGTTCCTCCTCCTCTTCAGTTGTGAATAGGTCAGTGTCTGCTGTTCCTCCTCCTCTTCAGTTGTGAATAGGTCAGTGTCTGCCGTTCCTCCTCCTCTTCAGTTGTGAATAGGTCAGTGTCTTCTGTTCCTCCTCCTCCTCCTCTTCAGTTGTGAATCGGTCAGTGTCTGCTGTTCCCCCTCCTCTTCAGTTATGAATAGGTCAGTGGCTGCTGTTCCCCCTCCTCTTCAGTTATGAATAGGTCAGTGTCTTCTGTTCCTCCTCCTCCTCTTCAGTTGTGAATAGGTCAGTGTCTTCTGTTCCTCCTCCTCCTCCTCTTCAGTTGTGATTAGGTCAGTGTCTGCTGTTCCTCCTCCTCTTCAGTTATGAATAGGTCAGTGTCTTCTGTTCCTCCTCCTCCTCCTCTTCAGTTGTGAATAGGTCAGTGTCTGCTGTTCCTCCTCCTCTTCAGTTGTGAATAGGTCAGTGTCTGCTGTTCCTCCTCCTCTTCAGTGTTGAATAGGTCAGTGTCTGCTGTTCCTCCTCCCCCTCCTCTTCAGTTATGAATAGGTCAGTGTCTGCTGTTCCTCCTCCCCCTCCTCTTCAGTTGTGAATAGGTCAGTGTCTGCTGTTCCTCCTCCTCTACAGTTGTGATTAGGTCAGTGTCTGCTGTTCCTCCTCCTCTTCAGTTGTGAATAGGTCAGTGTCTGCTGTTCCCCCTCCTCTTCAGTTGTGAATAGGTCAGTGTCTGCTGTTCCTCCTCCTCTACAGTTGTGATTAGGTCAGTGTCTGCTGTTCCTCCTCCTCTTCAGTTGTGAATAGGTCAGTGTCTGCTGTTCCTCCTCCTCTTCAGTTGTGAATAGGTCAGTGTCTGCTGTTCCTCCTCCTCTTCAGTTGTGAATAGGTCAGTGTCTGCTGTTCCTCCTCCTCTTCAGTTGTGAATAGGTCAGTGTCTGCTGTTCCTCCTCCTCCTCCTCCTCCTCCTCTTCAGTTGTGATTAGGTCAGTGTCTGCTGTTCCTCCTCCTCTTCAGTTGTGAATAGTTCAGTGTCTGCTGTTCCTCCTCCTCCTCCTCCTCCTCCTCTTCAGTTGTGAATAGGTCAGTGTCTGCTGTTCCTCCTCCTCTTCAGTTGTGAATAGGTCAGTGTCTGCTGTTCCTCCTCCTCCTCCTCCTCCTCCTCTTCAGTTGTGATTAGGTCAGTGTCTGCTGTTCCTCCTCCTCTTCAGTTGTGAATAGGGCAGTGTCTGCTGTTCCTCCTCCTCTTCAGTGGTGAATAGGTCAGTGTCTGCTGTTCCTCCTCCTCCTCCTCCTCTTCAGTTGTGAATAGTTCAGTGTCTGCTGTTCCTCCTCCTCCTCCTCTTCAGTTGTGAATAGGTCAGTGTCTGCTGTTCCCCCTCCTCCTCCTCCTCTTCAGTTGTGAATAGGTCAGTGTCTGCTGTTCCTCCTCCTCCTCCTCCTCTTCAGTTGTGAATAGGTCAGTGTCTGCTGTTCCTCCTCCTCCTCCTCTTCAGTTGTGAATAGGTCAGTGTCTGCTGTTCCTCCTCCTCCTCCTCTTCAGTTGTGAATAGTTCAGTGTCTGCTGTTCCTCCTCATCCTCCTCTTCAGTTGTGAATAGGTCAGTGTCTGCTGTTCCTCCTCCTCCTCCTCTTCAGTTGTGAATAGGTCAGTGTCTGCTGTTCCTCCTCCTCCTCCTCTTCAGTTGTGAATAGGTCAGTGTCTGCCATTCCTCCTCCTCCTCCTCCTCCTCCTCCTCCTCCTCTTCAGTTGTGAATAGGTCAGTGTCTGCTGTTCCTCCTCCTCCTCCTCTTCAGTTGTGAATAGGTCAGTGTCTGCTGTTCCTCCTCCTCCTCCTCTTCAGTTGTGAATAGGTCAGTGTCTGCTGTTCCTCCTCCTCCTCATCTTCAGTTGTGAATAGGTCAGTGTCTGCTTTTCCTCCTCCTCCTCCTCTTCAGTTGTGAATAGGTCAGTGTCTGCTGTTCCTCCTCCTCTTCAGTTGTGAATAGTTCAGTGTCTGATGTTCCTCCTCCTCTTCAGTTGTGAATAGTTCAGTGTCTGCTGTTCCTCCTCCTCTTCAGTTGTGAATAGGTCAGTGTCTGCTGTTCCTCCTCCTCTTCAGTTGTGAATAGTTCAGTGTCTGCTGTTCCTCCTCCTCTTCCGTTGTGAATAGTTCAGTGTCTGCTGTTCCTCCTCCTCCTCCTCCTCTTCAGTTGTGAATAGTTCAGTGTCTGCTGTTCCCCCTCCTCTTCAGTTGTGAATAGGTCAGTGTCTGCTGTTCCCCCTCCGCTTCAGTTGTGAATAGGTCAGTGTCTGCTGTTCCCCCTCCTCTTCAGTTGTGAATAGTTCAGTGTCTGCTGTTCCTCCTCCTCTTCAGTTGTGAAAAGTTCAGTGTCTGCTGTTCCTCCTCCTCCTCCTCCTCTTCAGTTGTGAATAGTTCAGTGTCTGCTGTTCCTCCTCCTCCTCCTCCTCCTCCTCCTCTTCAGTTGTGAATAGTTCAGTGTCTGCTGTTCCTCCTCCTCCTCCTCCTCCTCCTCTTCAGTTGTGAATAGTTCAGTGTCTGCTGTTCCTCCTCCTCCTCCTCCACCTCCTCCTCAGTTGTGAATAGTTCAGTGTCTGCTGTTCCTCCTCCTCCTCCTCCTCCTCCTCCTCTTCAGTTGTGAATAGGTCAGTGTCTGCTGTTCCTCCTCCTCCTCCTCTTCAGTTGTGAATAGGTCAGTGTCTGCTTTTCCTCCTCCTCCTCCTCCTCTTCAGTTGTGAATAGGTCAGTGTCTGCTGTTCCTCCTCCTCTTCAGTTGTGAATAGTTCAGTGTCTGATGTTCCTCCTCCTCTTCAGTTGTGAATAGTTCAGTGTCTGCTGTTCCTCCTCCTCTTCAGTTGTGAATAGGTCAGTGTCTGCTGTTCCTCCTCTTCTTCAGTTGTGAATAGTTCAGTGTCTGCTGTTCCTCCTCCTCTTCAGTTGTGAATAGTTCAGTGTCTGCTGTTCCTCCTCCTCCTCCTCCTCTTCAGTTGTGAATAGTTCAGTGTCTGCTGTTCCCCCTCCTCTTCAGTTGTGAATAGGTCAGTGTCTGCTGTTCCCCCTCCGCTTCAGTTGTGAATAGGTCAGTGTCTGCTGTTCCCCCTCCTCTTCAGTTGTGAATAGTTCAGTGTCTGCTGTTCCTCCTCCTCTTCAGTTGTGAATAGTTCAGTGTCTGCTGTTCCTCCTCCTCCTCCTCCTCCTCCTCTTCAGTTGTGAATAGTTCAGTGTCTGCTGTTCCTCCTCCTCCTCCTCCTCCTCCTCTTCAGTTGTGAATAGTTCAGTGTCTGCTGTTCCTCCTCCTCCTCCTCCTCCTCCTCTTCAGTTGTGAATAGTTCAGTGTCTGCTGTTCCTCCTCCTCCTCCTCCTCCTCCTCTTCAGTTGTGAATAGTTCAGTGTCTGCTGTTCCTCCTCCTCCTCCTCCTCCTCCTCTTCAGTTGTGAATAGTTCAGTGTCTGCTGTTCCTCCTCCTCCTCCTCCTCCTCCTCCTCTTCAGTTGTGAATAGTTCAGTGTCTGCTGTTCCTCCTCCTCCTCCTCCTCCTCCTCCTCCTCTTCAGTTGTGAATAGTTCAGTGTCTGCTGTTCCTCCTCCTCCTCCTCCTCCTCCTCCTCCTCCTCCTCCTCTTCAGTTGTGAATAGGTCAGTGTCTGCTGTTCCTCCTCCTCCTCTTCAGTTGTGAATAGGTCAGTGTCTGCTGTTCCTCCTCCTCCTCCTCCTCCTCCTCCTCCTCCTCCTCCTCTTCAGTTGTGAATAGTTCAGTGTCTGCTGTTCCTCCTCCTCCTCCTCCTCCTCCTCTTCAGTTGTGAATAGTTCAGTGTCTGCTGTTCCTCCTCCTCCTCCTCTTCAGTTGTGAATAGGTCAGTGTCTGCCATTCCTCCTCCTCCTCCTCCTCCTCCTCTTCAGTTGTGAATAGTTCAGTGTCTGCTGTTCCTCCTCCTCCTCCTCTTCGGTTGTGAATAGGTCAGTGTCTGCTGTTCCTCCTCCTCCTCCTCCTCTTCAGTTGTGAATAGGTCAGTGTCTGCTGTTCCTACTCCTCCTCCTCCTCTTCAGTTGTGAAAAGGTCAGTGTCTGCTGTTCCTCCTCCTCCTCCTCTTCGGTTGTGATTAGGTCAGTGTCTGCTGTTCCTCCTCCTCCTCCTCTTCAGTTGTGAATAGGTCAGTGTCTGCCATTCCTCCTCCTCCTCCTCCTCCTCCTCCTCCTCCTCTTCAGTTGTGAATAGGTCAGTGTCTGCCATTCCTCCTCCTCCTCCTCCTCCTCCTCCTCTTCAGTTGTGAATAGGTCAGTGTCTTCTGTTCCTCCTCCTCCTCCTCTTCAGTTGTGAATAGGTCAGTGTCTGCTGTCCCCCCTCCTCTTCAGTTGTGAATAGGTCAGTGTCTCCTCCTCCTCCTCCTCCTCCTCTACAGTTTTGAATAGGTCAGTGTCTGCTGTTCCCCCTCCTCTTCAGTTGTGAATAGGTCAGTGTCTCCTCCTCCTCCTCCTCCTCCTCTTCAGTTGTGAATAGGTCAGTGTCTGCTGTTCCTCCTCCTCTTCAGTTGTGAATAGGTCAGTGTCTTCTGTTCCTCCTCCTCCTCCTCTTCAGTTGTGAATAGGTCAGTGTCTGCTGTTCCCCCTCCGCTTCAGTTGTGAATAGGTCAGTCTCTGCTGTTCCCCCTCCTTTTCAGTTGTGAATAGGTCAGTGTCTTCTGTTCCTCCTCCTCCTCCTCTTCAGTTGTGAATAGGTCAGTGTCTGCTGTTCCCCCTCCTCTTCAGTGTTGAATAGGTCAGTGTCTGCTGTTCCTCCTCCTCTTCAGTTGTGAATAGGTCAGTGTCTCCTCCTCCTCCTCCTCCTCCTTTTCAGGTGTGAATAGGTCAGTGTCTGCTGTTCCTCCTCCTCTTCAGTTGTGAATAGGTCAGTGTCTGCTGTTCCCCCTCCGCTTCAGTTGTGAATAGGTCAGTGTCTGCTGTTCCTCCTCCTCTTCAGTTGTGAATAGGTCAGTGTCTGCTGTTCCTCCTCCTCTTCAGTTGTGAATAGGTCAGTGTCTGCCGTTCCTCCTCCTCTTCAGTTGTGAATAGGTCAGTGTCTTCTGTTCCTCCTCCTCCTCCTCTTCAGTTGTGAATCGGTCAGTGTCTGCTGTTCCCCCTCCTCTTCAGTTATGAATAGGTCAGTGGCTGCTGTTCCCCCTCCTCTTCAGTTATGAATAGGTCAGTGTCTTCTGTTCCTCCTCCTCCTCTTCAGTTGTGAATAGGTCAGTGTCTTCTGTTCCTCCTCCTCCTCCTCTTCAGTTGTGAATAGGTCAGTGTCTGCTGTTCCTCCTCCTCTTCAGTTATGAATAGGTCAGTGTCTTCTGTTCCTCCTCCTCCTCCTCTTCAGTTGTGAATAGGTCAGTGTCTGCTGTTCCTCCTCCTCTTCAGTTGTGAATAGGTCAGTGTCTGCTGTTCCTCCTCCTCTTCAGTTGTGAATAGGTCAGTGTCTTCTGTTCCTCCTCCTCCTCCTTTTCAGTTGTGAATAGGTCAGTGTCTGCTGTTCCCCCTCCTCTTCAGTTGTGATTAGGTCAGTGTCTGCTGTTCCTCCTCCTCTTCAGTTGTGATTAGGTCAGTGTCTGCTGTTCCTCCTCCTCTTCAGTTGTGAATAGGTCAGTGTCTGCTGTTCCCCCTCCTCTTCAGTTGTGATTAGGTCAGTGTCTGCTGTTCCTCCTCCTCTTCAGTTGTGATTAGGTCAGTGTCTGCTGTTCCTCCTCCTCTTCAGTTGTGAATAGGTCCGTGTCTGCTGTTCCACCTCCCCTTCAGTTGTGAATAGGTCAGTGTCTTCTGTTCTTCCTCCCCTTCAGTTGTGAATAGGTCAGTGTCTTCTGTTCCTCCTCCTCCTCTTCAGTTGTGAATAGGTCAGTGTCTTCTGTTCCTCCTCCTCCTCCTCTTCAGTTGTGAATAGGTCAGTGTCTGCTGTTTCTCCTCCTCTTCAGTTGTGAATAGGTCAGTGTCTGCTGTTCCTCCTCTTCAGTTGTGAATAGGTCAGTGTCTGCTGTTCCCCCTCCTCTTCAGTTGTGAATAGGTCAGTGTCTTCTGTTCTTCCTCCCCTTCAGTTGTGAATAGGTCAGTGTCTGCTGTTCCTCCTCCTCTTCAGTTGTGAATAGGTCAGTGTCTTCTGTTCCTCCTCCTCCTCTTCAGTTGTGAATAGGTCAGTGTCTGCTGTTCCTCCTCCTCTTCAGTTGTGAATAGGTCAGTGTCTGCTGTTCCTCCTCCTCTTCAGTGGTGAATAGGTCAGTGTCTGCTGTTCCCCCTCCTCTTCAGTGTTGAATAGGTCAGTGTCTGCTGTTCCCCCTCCTCTTCAGTTGTGAATAGGTCAGTGTCTTCTGTTCTTCCTCCCCTTCAGTTGTGAATAGGTCAGTGTCTTCTGTTCCTCCTCCTCTTCAGTTGTGAATTGGTCAGTGTCTGCTGTTTCTCCTCCTCTTCAGTGTTTAATAGGTCAGTGTCTGCTGTTCCTCCTCCTCCTCCTCCTCCTCTTCAGTTGTGAATAGGTCAGTGTCTGCTGTTCTTCCTCCCCTTCAGTTGTGAATAGGTCAGTGTCTGCTGTTCCACCTCCCCTTCAGTTGTGAATAGGTCAGTGTCTTCTGTTCCTCCTCCTCTTCAGTTGTGAATAGGTCAGTGTCTGCTGTTTCTCCTCCTCCTCCTCTTCAGTTGGGAATAGGTCTTTGTCTGCTGTTCCTCCTCCTCTTCAGAGTCTTCCACTCTCCCTCCTGAGTTGCCAGACTGCCAAACAGCTCCTTCACCTTCCTCTTCGCATCCCTACACACACACAAAAAAACATCAGATCATTTCTACAGGGAAAAGTGTATTTTGCAGTGTGCAGACCTGGAATCAAATAGTAGTTCAAATAGTTTAGCTGTGTTTAATTGAGCCTGGCTGCCTGGAACCAATTAAAAAGTGCAAAAAGTGCAAACCCTAGCCAGACCAAATCAAATGCTTTATAAAAAAATAAAAAAATAAATGTAGTAACTTTTAGATTGATTAAGAGAGAAGAGGTTGTCCTACAGACCTGCCCATGACCTCGCTGAGTTTCTCTGGGGCCAGGAAGTGGGTGTCTTTACAGATCTCTGTCAGAGCTTCCTTAAACTCCTTCTTATACTTGTGGTCCAACCTCTCCTTCTCCCTCTCCTCCTTCATGTTCCCTTGCTTCTTCCCATAGTTCAGCCTAGAGAGAAAAAAAGAAGAATTGAGAGAAAGTACAAAATTAATGCCATGTAAAAAATGTAATTCAAACGTTAAAAGGTTTACAGCTAAGTGAAGGTAACATACTAAGGAGGAAATAGTTCCACTACCTAAATCTTCAAGGAGTAATTTTTCACAACTAACTCAAATCAAATCTCTCTCACACTTCTATAATTTTTCTACTATCTTTTGTGCGAGCAACATGTGACACTAGAGAGGAATATCATCCTTCTCTATCCCAATCTTCAGAAAGCCATGCTATACAAATGACTGAATTCAGAGGTCTTACTCACTTCTACAATCTTTGGTGTGAGCAGTTCAAGAGGAATGGGTTTTTTCTTCTCCAAGACCAAGGAGGATGTGATGTCTTGGAGCCCCAAGGACTTTCCCATGATCCTCTTGGGATAACAGAAACACAAAGTACAAGGTTATATTACAACTGTCTAATGTGAGTTAAATCAGTCAGCCAACGTCCACAGATAAAAGGTAAAATAGGAAGTGCTGTTTTGCTTTGGTAAACATTTAAAAAGGGTGTTCATTGGAAACATTGTGTTTTACTGTCAGATACCATCCACTCACTAACCAGCTAGAAGATCATACGTGTTTATAATACATTCCATTGTGTAGAGGAAAACCTCCTATACCAAAACATGTGGACTTGCAATCATTGACAACTAGTGGTGAAATAGTCTTCATTTCAGTGAGGGTGAGCTGTGAATAAGCATCTTTCTGGTCTGCGTGACCTCTGGTGAAGGTCATTTATCTGCTGATTGACCACTATTCCCATTTGGTGATGGACAAAAACAAGGACTCACTGTAGAGGCAGACAGGGAAATAAGGGGTAGCCCGGAGTTGGGATCAATTCCATTTCAAGTCAGTCATTTCAGGAAGTAAATTGAAATTCCAATTCTCCCTATTGAAATTGACCCTGGCCATAGCGTTACATACAGGGTCACTAAGGTGACCACGGCTTCTTTTAAGCAAACAAACTTTTTTTTTTTTTTCTATGCTCGATTTTGGACACTAATTTAGGGTCAAAAAGCAACATTTGCCCAGGGCTTACTGACAATGCAGTTCCACTCACCTGTAAGGCTGTAGGGCATGTTTTGACAGGACGGTGTTTGGAGAGCAGTATGCTGATTGGCTGGAAGATGTGGCTACAGGAAGTGAGTTCTCTGTAGAGTGAGGAGCAGCACTACAGCAGGTAGTGGCCAAAGACAGCCAATGGAGAGGACAGACAGTGGGACATCATTAGGACAGAATACAAGTACACACTGATTTAGTGACCATTTCAACAAACAGGCACATACACACGAGAATTAACGGAAAAACACACTCGGACACACTCACTCATACACACAGCAAACATACACACTTTCTCTCTTTCGCCCGGGGGAGGAGTGTGTGAATGCAGTCCACTACCCTACAGGGTCATACTGACTCTAATCTCTTGAGGCTGATTCCTAGCAGCTAACACAGTGTTGATAATTACCACAGGGCTGACACTTCACACACACTCCGTCTATTCACTCAGCATAGCCCTGCATCGGCCTTTGTAAGCCCCACAAGAATCTAGACAGATAGGATATGACCGCACACCAAGTGGCTATAGGTATAAATGGTTTACGAGTAGATGTGTGTGTGTGTGCGTGTGTGTGTGTGTGTGTGTGTGTGTGTGTGTGTGTGTGTGTGTGTGTGTGTGTGTGTGTGTGTGTGTGTGTGTGTGTGTGTGTGTGTGTGTGTGTGTGTGTTTCAGAGGAAACAATCAACTGATTTAAAACAGGAAAATGGGTGCCAGTATCATTACTGCTCAAATAAACTAACTAGGGCTGTGACGGTCATGGGTCTCCTCTCCTTTGCTCCTGACTGCCACGACATGGGTGCTGTTTTTACTAAGGAATTGGGTACATGTATTTAATGATACTCATTTGCTCCAAAACAAAGAGCAACAAAGTTCCATCACGTAAAGATTGCATGTTGTCACGGAAACAGACTCAAGAGAACATTGGCTGAAGCTGTCTTCAGTCAGCTGTTTGTTCCACAACACCATTCTAAAACTGGCTAGACTGTTTGGCCTCCTGAGTGGCGCAGCAGTTTAAGGCACGGTATCGCAGTGCTTGAGGCATTACTACAGACCTGTGTTCAATTCCAGGCTGTGTCCCAGCTGGCTGTGACCGGGAGACCCATGAGGTGGCGCACAATGGGCCTATCATCGTCCGGGTTAGAGGAGGTTCTGGCATCTGGGATTTCCTTGTCCTATCGCACTCCAACGACTCCTTGTGGCGGGCCAGGTTCCTGCATGCTGACTTCGGTCGCCAGCTGGATGATGTTTCCTTCGACACATTGGTGCGGCTGGTTTCTGGGTTAAGCGAGCAGTGTGTCAAGAAGCAGCGTGGTTTGGCTGGGTCGTGTTTCGGAGGAAGCATGGCTCCCGAGTTTCAGCGATGGGACAAGACTGTAAACTACCATTTGGAATTCACAAAATTGGGGAGGGAAAAAAAGTAAAAAATATGTGAAAAAAAAAAATCTACGGTTCTAACTGTCATAATTGTTTTAATGAACTTCATTTTCAAGTTGACCAACTTTACCCAAAAGCAGTAAAGTAAAGACTTATCTTATAAGTTATGCTTTTGGGTAAAGTTGGTCAACTTGAAAATGAAGTTCATTAAAACAATTATGACAGTTATTTTCTTTTCATGGTGGTGTACCTCCATAATCACCTGTTGTATTTGGGGCAGGTGACAAATAAAATGTGATTTGACAATCGTCAGTTACACAATTATACAATTACCGTGCCAGCCCTACCACTAACAGCAGCACATATCTTGATGACAATGATGACAGAATAGCACTAGTTCATCCACGTCAACCCTCTTCACTCCTCCTCCTACACTACAAATGCATCCCAAATGGCACCCTGTTCTCTAATGGCCCTGATCAAAAGTAGTGCACTACATAGGGAATAGGGTGCACTGTACATCGTCCCACTCAACAACTTCAGAGGAGGGGTGTACTTGAATTTGACACCTCATTACTAAACCTATAATTCAGAATGAGGGCTAGGATAGTGGCAGAGAAGGTCCTGGCACATTCATAGGATATGGCTTATTAGCTACACTGCTTCAGTCCCTCTCACGCTCCCTCCCTCACTCCCTCCCTTCCTCACTGCCTCTCTCGCTCCCTCCCTCACTCCCTCCCTAGCTCCCTCCCTCCCTCACTCACTCCCTCCCTCCCTCCCTCCCTCACTCCCTCCCTCTCTCCCTCGCTCCCTCCCTCCCTCGCTCCCTCGCTCCCTCACTCCCTCCCTCCCTCCCTCCCTCACTCCCTCCCTCCCTCACTCCCTCCCTCCCTCGCTCCCTCACTCCGTCCCTCGCTCCCTCCGCCTACACACCAGATGTAGCGTGAAGGAGAAATAGAACACTGCTGACTAATTCTGACCAATTGTAATTATCCCATTGCCCACACTCACTGCCTGCCTGATCTCGGTCTCATCTCTGAAGACACACAGCCCAATTTGTTCCCTACCCCTTAACATTGGGCCTAACCATTCAACATGGAGATCTAAAACGGTCTGGATAGGTAGAATCAGTGTAGCTGAACAGTCTGGATAGGTAGAATCAGTGTAGCTGAACAGTCTGGATAGGTAGAACCAGTGTAGAGGCGGAGCTGTGTGTCTGAACGGTCTGGATAGGTAGAACCAGTGTAGCTGTGTATCTGAACGGTCTGGATAGGTAGAACCAGTATAGAGGTGGAGCTGTGTGTCTGAACGATCTGGATAGGTAGAATCAGTGTAGAGGTGGAGCTGTGTATCTGAACGGTCTGGATAGGTAGAATCAGTGTAGCTGTGTATCTGAACAGTCTGGATAGGTAGAATCAGTGTAGAGGTGGAGCTGTGTATCTGAACAGTCTGGATAGGTAGAATCAGTGTAGAGGTGGAGCTGTGTATCTGAACGGTCTGGATAGGTAGAATCAGTGTAGAGGTGGAGCTGTGTATCTGAACGGTCTGGATAGGTAGAATCAGTGTAGAGGTGGAGCTGTGTATCTGAACAGTCTGGATAGGTAGAACCAGTATAGAGGTGGAGCTGTGTATCTGAACAGTCTGGATAGGTAGAATCAGTGTAGCTGTGTAGCTGTGTATCTGAACAGTCTGGATAGGTAGAATCAGTGTAGAGGTGGAGCTGTGTGTCTGAACAGTCTGGATAGGTAGAATCAGTGTAGCTGTGTAGCTGTGTATCTGAACAGTCTGGATAGGTAGAATCAGTGGAGCTGTGTATCTGAACGGTCTGGATAGGTAGAATCAGTGTAGAGGTGGAGCTGTGTGTCTGAACGGTCTGGATAGGTAGAATCAGTGTAGCTGTGTATCTGAACGGTCTGGATAGGTAGAATCAGTGTAGAGGTGGAGCTGTGTATCTGAACAGTCTGGATAGGTAGAATCAGTGTAGCTGTGTAGCTGTGTATCTGAACAGTCTGGATAGGTAGAATCAGTGGAGCTGTGTATCTGAACGGTCTGGATAGGTAGAATCAGTGTAGAGGTGGAGCTGTGTGTTTGAACGGTCTGGATAGGTAGAATCAGTGTAGCTGTGTATCTGAACGGTCTGGATAGGTAGAATCAGTGTAGCTGTGTATCTGAACAGTCTGGATAGGTAGAATCAGTGTAGCTGTGTATCTGAACAGTCTGGATAGGTAGAATCAGTGTAGAGGTGGAGCTGTGTATCTGAACAGTCTGGATAGGTAGAACCAGTATAGAGGTGGAGCTGTGTATCTGAACAGTCTGGATAGGTAGAATCAGTGTAGCTGTGTGTCTGAACGGTCTAGATAGGTAGAATCAGTGTAGCTGTGTGTCTGAACGGTCTGGATAGGTAGAATCAGTGTAGAGGTGGAGCTGTGTATCTGAACAGTCTGGATAGGTAGAACCAGTATAGAGGTGGAGCTGTGTATCTGAACAGTCTGGATAGGTAGAATCAGTGTAGAGGTGGAGCTGTGTATCTGAACAGTCTGGATAGGTAGAATCAGTGTAGAGGTGGAGCTGTGTATCTGAACAGTCTGGATAGGTAGAACCAGTGTAGAGGTGGAGCTGTGTATCTGAATGGTCTAGATAGGTAGAATCAGTGTAGAGGTGGAGCTGTGTGTCTGAACGGTCTGGATAGGTAGAATCAGTGTAGAGGTGGAGCTGTGTGTCTGAACGGTCTGGATAGGTAGAACCAGTATAGAGGTGGAGCTGTGTATCTGAACGGTCTGGATAGGTAGAATCAGTGTAGCTGTGGAGCTGTGTGTCTGAACGGTCTGGATAGGTAGAATCAGTGTAGAGGTGGAGCTTCCACCAGATCACTTCCACCTTACAGATCTGTTCTCTCAGTCTCACCTGCAGTGATCTGTACCCAGATCAGTGGTGAAGGTGAGCTGCAGCGTGGCAGACAGAGGCAGGCTGTGGGTCTGACAGCACCAGCGGGTCACTGCCCTTCCAGCTCTGCCTGAAGGGCTGCACCACTGAGTAACCTGGAGGGAAGGAAAACGACACAGCAGCCTGTCATGCCAGGGGCCTGGGGCTCAGACCGAGGGGATCGGCCTTAGCATTTTAAAATTAAAACAGACAGGGCTTTGATGAGACAAAGGACTCCTCATGATTAACATTTGATTTTACTTCCTGAATTGAATGATTTGAAATGAAATTGACCCCAACCCTGCAGTCTACCCAGCCACCGGGCCTTCAGTACCGTAGTAGCATAATCAGCCACACCCGCTGTGATGTCAGTTTACATGCCAATCCACACTGCTGTGTGTAGTCTGCATAATATGTGCTGCTATGCAACTCAGTCAGCCAGGCATGGTCCCTCTCACTCTCGGAGTTCCATTGTTATCATCACGTCTGTGACATCAGAGCAGTAGAACGCTGCTCGTCCACTGTGGTCCTAATGAACACATAAATAACCAACAACCTATGACAGCCTGACTGTCTCTATTGCAATTGCCTCGCTGTGTCTGCCAGCCACCGTCTAATACTGCAGAGTGCTGTAGAGTGCAGTCAGGACACCATGGCACTAGCAGTGCCCGGTGAAATAGTTTCACAGCTATGCCAAGCCGTCATCGGCAGAATTTAAGCTATGCTAGATGTGAAGATCTCAATGTCGGTTCATGTTGATAGACTTAGTGGACTTCAGCTTGTAGCGATGTTCGAATAATATAATACATGCCATTAAGCAGACACTTTTTTCCAAAGCGACTAACAGTCATGCTTGCATACATTGTATGTATGGGTGGTACGGGGAATCGAACCGACTACTGGCGTTAGAAGCACCATGCTCTACCAACTGAGCTACAAACGACCGCTAATTAAATAAAGTAGATTTCAGCAATCGTTTGCTCCAGAAATGAATGTGCTACATATGTTTGCCTCCAACCCTGGCATTAGACTGCTAACCTGGGTCATGTTCAGTAGGAACTAAATGGAAGCAAAGAGGCTGAAACGAGGAGGGACCTAATTGAATTTGTCCAATAAGAAAAGCTTGAATAGGACCAAGTGAGTTGCTGAGAAGATAGGGCAATAACTCATGAAGTTAGAGAGACAGTGACATCGTTACCTGTAGAGGTCTCGTCTGACACGGCCAGCTGTAGTACACCCAGCAGGAAGTTGTGGTTCTGTCCTGAGCTCATCTTGGAGAAGGAGGTACTCTACAGTCAGGCAGCACATCACCCCAGGCCTGGTGTCACATCCTTTAGGCAGAAAGCTACGACAAACATTCACAGACACAACACACTAGGCTTGGACGATATACCGGTTGAATCTAAAACCGAATATTGGCCCCTTGATAAAGGGCTACTTGCTGTTGTGTTCGATGGTGATCACTCGAGTCTGCAAGTGTTTTGGACAAAATGAGCATTGAGACGATGTGCAGTCGACATCCCAACTCACTTATGAATATAACAAAATGGCATGACTCAACTTGCTACAAAACCTGGGTACAGGGGACCTGGGGCAGCCACAGACGTTACTCCGATAGACAGTGAGTACGTTGTAAAAACTAACAAAATATGTGATAGTATATCAGTCGCCAGTGATTTCATCAGCTGGTTTGAGCTTGTTGTAGGCTGTCTGCTGATAGTTAGCTTCACTGACAAACACAAGGATGTAATTTTAGATAGCTAGCTTAGGTCGGATGTTAGGCACTGAACTGATAAACAGCATGTAGTTTGTCACTTATTTACGATCGTTTGACAGCTTGCTGATGTTGTAGACATGTTCCCAGCAGTCAGTCCGTACCAAAACACCAATCACTACGTTGTAACATTGGGTCAGCTAAACACACAGCAACAGACTCGCTGCTGTACTGACTCGGGACAGAGCAGGCTATGATGAAATAATGTTACTACATACAGTAGCTAGTTTATGGAAGGAGCATTGTATTTAGTGTTGCATTAGCTTCGTTAGCTGGTTGGTTATCTTCTCTTTGGTTTCATATGAAGTCACAGGCTCAGGTTTAGAGCTAAAGCTTAGCTAGTTAATAATGGACAGTTTTCGTGTAACTTACATGATCAAACTTAACAACAACAAAAAACATGAAACTCCTTACCTATATGTAACGAAGACAAATTCAAAATTAAACTTCAAATGATTTAGAGATATCTTGATTTATTATTTTTGAGGGCGTCGTTGTTGTAACTATTGTAGTGACTGTTGTAGTGACTGTTGTAGTGACTGTTGTTGTGACTGTTGTAGTGACTGTTGTAGTGACTGTTGTAGTGACTGTTGTAGTGACTGTTGTAGTGACTGTTGTAGTGACTGTTGTAGTGACTGTTGTTGTGACTGTTGTAGTGACTGTTGTAGTGACTGTTGTAGTGACTGTTGTTGTGACTGTTGTAGTGACTGTTGTAGTGACTGTTGTTGTGACTGTTGTAGTGACTGTTGTAGTGACTGTTGTTGTGACTGTTGTAGTGACTGTTGTAGTGACTGTTGTTGCTAGGTAACATGGTAAAACTAAATGGGAAGATGTTTCTGCCAAGGGCGCCGAGTCACTAAGAGGCTTCCAAGGGGCTCAGCAGAGGACTCACCAACTAGCGTTTGAGATTGACTCGTAAATGCGCAGTGTTCGTTTTGACACTCATCCTGGGGTAATTTAGACATACCGACTGTATGATTTTCAATACCTTAAAAAATATATATATATAACTATCTAAAATGTGCCAAATAAATGATATGCAGCCCAGCTATGATTTGGTTTGCTGACTTGCTAGCTAAGTGGCCAGATGTCAAGATCAAGCTTCTTGGTTACAGCAGAGACAATCAATCCCCCCCTGGATCAAGATCCATGTTGTTTCAATTGTTTTGTTTTGTGCACCCCTTGTGTGCACTTCAGGTAATACCCCATTATGGTACAGAAACTGTAGAAAAATCCTAGCACACACACACACACTAGTGAAATGACTAGTCAAAAATCACAACTTTGCTAACGTACTAAAAAGAGGCAAACACACACATATGCAGATCAACCATAATACAAACATAAATATGAAAAACAATATCTATCTCCTACTACTCGATGACCTTTGACACTTCTGGTCTTTTCTCCAACTGTCATCGTTAGCTTCATCTTGCTAACCAGGAAAGTGATACCACCAATTATCTGTGTTGGGGAAGGCTTCGATGTTCTCCAGCCTGTTCACATAACCCCAAACTCAGTAAGCTGTTGGAGTGTGGATGTTACATAACAATACAACTTCCTTTCATCATCTTTTCCCCTGGCTAGGTTTGCTTTGACAACACCACCATATCCAACACAGAAAAACAACAGGACTCCTTGGGTCAAAAGGAAAGTCTGAGTCTTAATGAAAGTGCAGGCATGTGGCAACATAAACAATTGAGCAACATCTGGAGCTTAGCCCACTACATAAACATCATGATCAAAGCGAGAACACGGCGCTCTTCTCCTCTCAAACCGGTTCAAAGCAGACCTGGAATCGAATACTATTTGAAATCATTTCAAATACTTTAGCTGGGCTTGATTGAGCTTGCCTGGCACAATGGATCCACTTGAATAGTCGCAAACCCCGCCCATCTGGCACTCTGACCAGGCTAGAGCAAATGCGGAAAGTATTTGAAAGATTTCAAATAGTATTTGAATCCAGGTCTGGATCTCCAGCTCCCTTCATAAGGGAGACTGGAGGCCAAGAGAGACTTCTACTGAGGGAAAAGGGTCGATTCGAAGTGGATAAGAGATGGAGATGATGAAATCCTGTGAAAGATAAGCCTTCAGACAGGATGAATTGGTTGAGAACAGAGAAGAAGAGGATAGGGTGATTGAGAAGTCTTTAAATTAGCTGAGAAACATGCTTGTTTGTTGTTTCTATGGTTGTGAAGGAAGAACTTTTCCATTCCAGACAACTTGACACAGGCACACACACGCTAGGATAATAGCATTGGTGAGGGCCTGGCTGATGTACAGTAAGGCTGGGTGGTGACGGGGTGGCAGAAGTCTGAGGTGGGGAACAGCAGCGCTGTTATCTTCAGGTAAATTATCTGAAAACAGAGAGAGAGAGCGAGAGAGAGAGAGCGAGAGAGAGAGAGAGAGAAAGAGAGAGAGAGGGGGAGAGAGAGAGAGAGAGAGAGAGGGGGGGGAGAGAGAGAGAGAGAGAGAGAGAGAGAGAGAGAGAGAGAGAGAGAGAGAGAGAGAGAGAGAGAGAGAGAGGGGGGGGGGGAGAGAGAGAGAGAGGGAGAGAGAGAGAGAGAGAGAGAGAGAGAGAGAGAGAGAGAGAGAGAGAGAGAGAGAGAGGGAGGGAGGGAGAGAGAGAGAGAGAGAGAGAGAGAGAGAGAGAGAGAGAGCGCACAACAGGGAAATAGAGAGTGAGAAAGACGTCACTAACACGTCAACTTGACAGAACACTGTCAGACAGAACAAAACAATTTGCACAGAAGTCGGGAGCTCACTGTCAGAAAACGAATGGAACAGAATCCACATTTGTCAGACGGCTATTTCCCGGCCTTTTTTTCCTGACCTGACATGTTATGCAGTGTTTCACACAGAAAAGTACAATTGTTCAGTGACTACAAGAGGTAGGAACCAGAGCCATATACTGTAAGTACCATATCGAGGCGAGACCGTATACCACGGGTATGACAAAACAATCATTTTTACTGCTTTAATTACATTGGTAAACAGTTTATAATAGCAATAAGGCACCTAGGGGGTTTAGGAGATATGGCCAATGTACCACGGCTAAGGGTTGTGTCCAGGCACTCCGCATTGCATCGTGCAGAAGAGCAATCCCCTCTGGTCTTATTGCTTAAATTACCCACAGACATACAATAAGGTAAGATAATCACCATCATTGGCTTCATTAGGAAATGCGTCGGCAGACGTTGTCCCCTAAGGTTCGCTGCTCCTCCAATCAAAAGCCCTGGATTAAAATAGAGGTTGGCGCTAAACTAAAGGACGACCGCACACAGGGCTATCGCAGACAACCCTAATGCTGTGGCTGAGGACAGAAACAAGTACAAGAAGTCCAGCTACGACCTCCAAAGAGTCATCAAAAGGACAATATAGGAATAAGGTGGAATCATACTACACAGGCTCTGACACCCTCCGTATGTGGCAGGGGCTACAGTCCATTACGGATTAAAACAGGAAGACCCAGCCATGATTTGCCTAACGATGCCTCTCTATCAGACAAAGAGTTACCTTGTGAGAGAGATTTAAAAGGTTTTCAAAATGTCCCACCAGGGTAAGTCTACATAAGGGTTTCTAAAATCACATATGGGAAAAATTCATGATGGAAAAAACATTTCCCTGTTTGATGGTTTTATGGGTATTATGACATTACCTCCACTGTGGGGCTATGACGACAATAAAGCGTGTCCTCTAATAGGTGAGGGAAGCTCACCTTTTCCTGTTTGGACTTGAGGATGAGCTCCTCGAAGAGTTGCTGTCTGGACTCGACTTTGTGGTTCTCCTTATCGTCCTTCTCTCCTGGGGTCTTCCTTCTCAGGAGGCCTCCTCCTCCGAAGTGGGACGCAGTCAGCTTGGCTGGAGGACAGATGGATGAGAAAATGTCATCGTTATGGTCCCTAATTCAACAGATAGTATTTTTGTCTTTATTTTGCTATCTCAATGGTTGAACTCAACTATCACTCTTGAGTCTATTTATCAGATCTCCGGATAATAAAGAATTAGGCAAAGTCTCAGATTCTGAAATAGATCAATACTTTATTCAGAGAGCGTTCTGCCCTCTCAAGTTCAGAGCCCATCTTATATATACACACATACAAGTTCCTGTCAGAGGCTATTCCCTGCTCAGATAGTCTGTATTTTTCCACTATACTAACACATCTCATTTTCTTCTGCAAGCCTAGTCATTTCTAACAGTTACTCCCCTACTTGGGGAGGCCACTTTACTGTTATTGGTTTCAGAGTTATCACAAGGTCATCTGTAGACAGTTCAGTTGTTCTCTGATGTCTCAACTATACATTTATCTTATTGCTAAATAGTTACACAATGTTTTAGTCTTAACTTGTCTTACACACACATTATTGGATTATGACTAACACATTTCACACAATTATATGGTTTCAGGGTGGAATACTTTAGTCATTATCTTAAACATACAAATTATTCTATCAAAATAAGAGGCAGCACTACGTACATCTTTACTTACTTATAGATTACTTTCTATTTGTTTCTCTTTCTCTCCTCTACGCCCTTCTCTCTCGCCACAGCTGGGCACAGCCCCAAGCTGAGCCCTGGACACCATATGTGAATTGATCACCCCCCATCTATCTTCAGAGTTCACACTGTTAGGTGACCTAAACTGGGACATGCTTAACATCCCGCCCGTCCTACAATCTAAGCTAGATGCCCTCGATCTCACACAAATTATCAAGGAACCTACCAGGTACAACCCTATATCCGTAACCATGGGCACCCTCTTAGATATCATCCTGACCAACTTGCCCTCTAAATACACATTGCCTGCTTGCGTAATGGGTCCGCGGTCAAAAGACCACCCCTCATCATTGTCAAACGCTCCCTAAAACACTTTCTAATCGACCTGACCGGGTATCCTGGAAGGAAATTGACCTCATCCCGTCAGTAGAGGATGACTGGTTGCTCTTCAAAAGTGCTTTCCTCACCATCTTAAAGAAGTATGCCCCATTCAAAAAAAGTAGAACTAAGAACAGTTATAGCCCTTGGTTCACCCAAGAGTTGACTACCCTTGACCAGCACAAAAACATCCTGTGGCGTTCTGCATCAGCATCGAATAGCCCCCGCGTTATGCAACTTTTCAGGAAAGTCTGTCACGTCCTGACCTTAGTTCCTTTTTTATGTCTCTATTTTGGTTTGGTCAGGGCGTGAGTTGGGGTGGGCATTCTATGTTTTTCATTCTATGTTTTGTTCTGTGTGTTGTATTTCTATGTGTTTGGCCTGGTATGGTTCCCAATCAGAGGCAGCAGTCAATCGTTGTCTCTGATTGAGAACCATACTTAGGTAGCCTGTTCCCATCTGTGTTTGTGGGTAGTTGTTTTCTGTTTTGTGTGTATTGCAACTTGCAGAACTGTTCGTTTGTTGTGTTGTTGTTTTTTGTTCAAGTATTCGTATTTATTAAAAGTATTATGAATACTTACCATGCTGCACCTTGGTCCTCTTCTCCTTCTCCTGACGACAATCGTCACAGAACTACCCACCACCAAAGGACCAAGCAGCGCGTAATGGACTCCTGGACATTGGAGGAGCACCTTGGTCCTCTTCTCCTTCTCCCGACGACAATCGTTACAAAGTCAGGAACCAATATACTCAGTCAGTTAGGAAAGCTAAGGCTAGCTTTTTCAAACATAAATGTTCTTCCTGTAGCACTTGTTTATGTGTTTATGTGTTGTTGCTTTTATCGCACTGCTTTGCTTTATCTTGGCCAGGTCGTAGTTGTAAATGAGAACTTGTTCTCAATTGGCCTCCCTGGTTAAATAAATAAAGGTGAAATAAAACGTAAATAAAAAATACATCTCCTCCACCCCATCTTGCACTCTCCCACCCTGGTCTGCAGCTCCCCACCAATTGTGTGAAGTCTAGGGTCATTGTGTATCTCACCTGAGAGGATTCCTTTCTCATCGGCTTCATCATCTACCAAGTCGTTGAGCTTCTCCATCTCAGACAGAGACTGGTCGGTGTGGGTCAACTCCTCCTCATTCAGGCTGTACATGTCCTTCTTCTCCCCCACAACACACATATTTGAGAGGAGCACAGGGTCAGCCAATGTGTAGTCGCTTTTAGCAATGCGGTTGTATTTACATACACTAAGTCAGAGCGAAGCCAGAAGTTAAATAAAATTCAATGTCCAACTTACTGTGCGGTTTTAAATACACCCTCGTTGCTAAAAGCAGCTAGCCAAAGTGCAGCTCTGCTAGAGATAGTTTTGTGATTTATGTAAAATGGGCAGAGAAGAGAACAGAGACGTGTGTCCGCCTGTATCGGATCTTACGTCTCTCCATTGAAAACCTCTCTCCTCTGGGTCCATGATGGTGTCATATTCACCTAAGCTTCGGTCTATGAACTTATTGGCCTTGTCCTCTGTCTTATATTCATTCAGCAGTGTCTCATTTTTCTCTGGGGGAAGAAATTAGTTGCAAACTGCTCTTGATGTTATTTAGCATCCATCTAGCCTGGTCCCATATCCGTTTGTGCTGACAACTCTTATGGACAATCAATGACCATAGGAGTAGGTAAGACAATACACATATCTAGAACAAGCCTGGATCCATCCACACCAGAATCTGTAACACTTAATGACCCACTACACTCAGTGTAACCATTACGCTGTGTCTTCATTACTACCGCTTTACCTTGTTGATGGCTAGTTGAATCGAAAGGGTACATAAACCCCTTGAATGTACAATTGAAGTCGGAAGTTTACATACACTTAGGTTGGAGTCATTAAAACTCATTTTTCAACCACTCCACACATTTCTTGTTATCAAACTATAGTTTTAGCAAGTCAGTTAGGACATCTACTTTGTGCATGACAAGTAATGTTTACAATTGTTTACAGACAGATTATTTATCTTATAATTCACTGTATCACAATTCCAGTGGGTCAGAAGTTTACATACACTAAGTTGACTGTGTCTTTAAACAGCTTGGAAAATTCCAGAAAATGATGTCATAGCTTTAAAAGCTTCTGATAGGCTAATTGACATCATTTGAGTCAATTGGAGGTGTACCTGTATTTCAAGGCCTACCTTCAAAGAAATCATCCAAGATCTCAGATTTTTTGTTGTTGTTGACCTCCACAAGTCTGGTTCATCCTTGGGAACAATTTCCAAATGCCCGAAGGTACCATGTTCATCTGTACAAACAGTACAAACGTTGTGAGACAGGTTAGTTTTACCCTACTGATGATGTGTTGTTGCAATAGTAATCCGCAAGTATAAACACCATGGGACCACGCAGACGTCATACCGCTCAGGAAGGAGACGTGTTCTGTCTCCTCGAGATGAATGTACTTTGGTGCAAAAAGTGCAATCAATCCCAGAACAACAGCAAATGACCTTGTGAAGATGCTGGAGGAAACAGGTACAAAAGTATCTATATTCACAGTAAAATGAGTCCTATATCGACATAACCTGAAAGGAAGAAGCCACTTCTCCAAAACTGCCATAAAAAAGCCAGACTACGGTTTGCAACTGCACATGGGGACAAAGATCATACTTTTTGGAGAAATGTCCTCTGGTCGGATGAAACAAAAATAGAACTGTTTGGCCATAATGACCATCGTTGTGTTTGGAGGAAAAAGGGGAACGCTTGCAAGCCGAAGAACACCATCCCAACCGTGAAGTACGGGGTGGCAGCATCATGTTGTGGGGGTGCTTTGCTGCAGGAGGGACTGGTGCACTTCACAAAATAGATGGCATCATGAGGTAGGACAATTGTGTGTATATATTTAAGGAACATCTCAAGACATCAGTCAGGAAGTTAAAGATTGGTCGCAAACGGGTCTTCCAAAGGGACAATGACCCCAAGCATACTTCCAAAGTTGTGACAAAATGGCTTAAGGACAACAAAGTCAAGGTATTGGAGTGGTCATCACAAAGCCCTGACCTCAATCCTATAGAACATTTGTGGGCAGAACTGAAAAAGCATGTGGTGCAAGGAGGCCTACAAACCTGACTCAGTTACACCAGCTCTGTCAGGAGGCCTACAAACCTGACTCAGTTACACCAGCTCTGTCAGGAGGCCTACAAACCTGACTCAGTTACACCAGCTCTGTCAGGAGGCCTACAAACCTGACTCAGTTACACCAGCTCTGTCAGGAGGCCTACAAACCTGACTCAGTTACACCAGCTCTGTCAGGAGGCCTACAAACCTGACTCAGTTACACCAGCTCTGTCAGGAGGCCTACAAACCTGACTCAGTTACACCAGCTCTGTCAGGAGGCCTACAAACCTGACTCAGTTACACCAGCTCTGTCAGGAGGCCTAAAAACCTGACTCAGTTACACCAGCTCTGTCAGGAGGCCTACAAACCTGACTCAGCAACACCAGCTCTGTCAGGAGGCCTAAAAACCTGACTCAGTTACACCAGCTCTGTCAGGAGGCCTACAAACCTGACTCAGCAACACCAGCTCTGTCAGGAGGCCTACAAACCTGACTCAGTTACACCAGCTCTGTCAGGAGGAATGGCCCAAAATTCACCCAACTTATTGTGGAAGCTTGTGAAAGGCTACTCGAACCATTTGACCCAAGTTAATCAATTTAAAGGCAATGCTACCAAATACTAATTGAGTGTATGTAAACTTCTGACCCACTGGGGATGTGATGAAAGAAATAAAATCTGAAATAAATCAATCGCTCTACTATTATTCTGACATTTCACATTCTTAAAATAAAGTGGTGATCCTAACTGACCTAAGACAGGGAATTTTTACTAGGATTAAATGTCAGGAATTGTGAAAAACTGAGTTTAAATGTATTTGGCTAAGGTGTATGTTAACTTCCGACTTCAACTGTATTTTAGAGTGTCATTATTTGGCTTTGTTTCACAACAGAAATCCAGCATGTACAAGGTCAATGTTTGTAGTAGGAGTGCTGTAGTAGGAGTGCGACTCCTTGTGATTTGACCTGCTATGCAGCACCGCCTTGTGTAAACCCTTAACAGTGCACTTACATAGCCAACTAAAAAGAGAGCATCTTTGGTGCTGTAAATAATTAGTTGTGCTAGTATCCTATACAATATAAAACCAGATCAAACCTCCAGATCAGAGGCAGTAGGGATGACCAGGGATGTTCTCTGTTTAGTGAGTCCCCCAGATCAGAGGCAGTAGGGATGACCAGGGATGTTCTCTGTTTAGTGAGTCCCCCAGATCAGAGGCAGTAGGGATGACCAGGGATGTTCTCTGTTTAGTGAGTCCCCCAGATCAGAGGCAGTAGGGATGACCATGGAGGTTTAGTGAGTCCCCCAGATCAGAGGCAGTAGGGATGACCATGGAGGTTTAGTGAGTCCCCCAGATCAGAGGCAGTAGGGATGACCATGGAGGTTTAGTGAGTCCCCCAGATCAGAGGCAGTAGGGATGACCATGGAGGTTTAGTGAGTCCTCCAGATCAGAGGCAGTAGGGATGACCATGGAGGTTTAGTGAGTCCCCCAGATCAGAGGCAGTAGGGATGACCATGGAGGTTTAGTGAGTCCCCCAGATCAGATGCAGTAGGGATGACCAGGGATGTTCTCTGTTTAGTGAGTCCCCCAGATCAGAGGCAGTAGGGATGACCATGGAGGTTTAGTGAGTCCCCCAGATCAGAGGCAGTAGGGATGACCATGGAGGTTTAGTGAGTCCCCCAGATCAGAGGCAGTAGGGATGACCATGGAGGTTTAGTGAGTCCTCCAGATCAGAGGCAGTAGGGATGACCATGGAGGTTTAGTGAGTCCCCCAGATCAGAGGCAGTAGGGATGACCATGGAGGTTTAGTGAGTCCCCCAGATCAGATGCAGTAGGGATGACCAGGGATGTTCTCTGTTTAGTGAGTCCCCCAGATCAGAGGCAGTAGGGATGACCAGGGATGTTCTCTGTTTAGTGAGTCCCCCAGATCAGAGGCAGTAGGGATGACCATGGAGGTTTAGTGAGTCCCCCAGATCAGAGGCAGTAGGGATGACCATGGAGGTTTAGTGAGTCCCCCAGATCAGAGGCAGTAGGGATGACCAGGGATGTTCTCTGTTTAGTGAGTCCCCCAGATCAGAGGCAGTAGGGATGACCAGGGATGTTCTCGGTTTAGTGAGTCCTCCAGATCAGAGGCAGTAGGGATGACCAGGGATGTTCTCTGTTTAGTGAGTCCCCCAGATCAGAGGCAGTAGGGATGACCAGGGATGTTCTCGGTTTAGTGAGTCCCCCAGATCAGAGGCAGTAGGGATGACCATGGAGGTTTAGTGAGTCCCCCAGATCAGAGGCAGTAGGGATGACCAGGGATGTTCTCTGTTTAGTGAGTCCCCCAGATCAGAGGCAGTAGGGATGACCAGGGATGTTCTCGGTTTAGTGAGTCCCCCAGATCAGAGGCAGTAGGGATGACCAGGGATGTTCTCGGTTTATTGAGTCCCCCAGATCAGAGGCAGTAGGGATGACCATGGAGGTTTAGTGAGTCCTCCAGATCAGAGGCAGTAGGGATGACCAGGGATGTTCTCGGTTTATTGAGTCCCCCAGATCAGAGGCAGTAGGGATGACCATGGAGGTTTAGTGAGTCCTCCAGATCAGAGGCAGTAGGGATGACCATCGAGGTTTGGATGATAAGTGTGTGAATTTAACTATTTTCCTGTCCTGCTAAGCATTCAAAATGTAATGAGTACTTTTGGGTGTCAAGGAAAATGTATGGAGTAAAAAGTACAATATTTTCTTAAGGAATGTAGTTTAGTAAAAGTAGTCAAAAATATAAATAGTAGAGTACAGATACACCCCAAAAAAACAACTTTAATACTTTAAAGTATTTTTTACACAAGTACTTTACACCACTGTATAAAACAAATGTAATTTAAGACAAATATTTAATTGAAATCACACAAAAACAAATTGGTTTTTGAAGGAAGGATTTTTATTAATGGTTAAAAAACAAACAGTTCCATGAAGAAAATGGAGGTGAAGCGATAGATGGGATGATGACACGTTTGTATGGGAAATAGTTCAAACAATACATTGCTGTGAGTTTAAAACAATTGACCACAAAATAAAATAAAATAAAATAAATCGCACAACAATTGCAAAGTAATAGTGAGTTACAGTCATAATGGAGAGAGACAGACGTACAATACAAGCTCAAAGCCTTAGTTTCATGCCATGCAGTCCTTCAGGTTCAGGGAACAGGCTAATGTTCTCAGCTTACATCATGTAATATAGCAGGTTTATAATAGCCTTGTCCTAGAGTAGTTATTGCAGCCTTGCTAACTCCTTGGGTCATTCTCAAGACTGCACAAACTGATCTGGGACAAGGCTAGATTTTTATAGTGGTCTAAACCAAGCTTCACAGACAAGTGGAATTAATTAATGACATTATCCAGTATTAATACCTATCTGCTAGCCAAACATTTTAAAAGACAAGGTGTAAGATCGCTAGTCTGGTCCCAGAACTGTTTGTGTCGCCTTGCCAATTCCTATCGTCCCAGTTTGGCATGACAGCACAAACAGATCTGGGACCAGGCTGTAAGATCTCACCAACTAGATCGGTTACTGTACTATATCTCCATAGGGTCTTGAGTGCAACTTGAAAGCGAGATGTTTTCTTGAGACAGTCTTTTCATTTCAGAGGGGTTTCACAGGATAGTCCATTGAGGTGTGGTCACTGGTTATGCATGCAGTGTTAAAATAGTGAGATGTGCCTTAAAGCAACGGTATTCCTACATTCCATATACCCACTGTTAGCGTGAATCCAGATGGAATGGTTTCGTTTCACCCTCTGTTTGGATCCAGGCAAGCCTACGGTTCTCTAAAAGCAAATGGTAAAACAATAGTGAGTTCCAGGCAATGTTATATTGTAATTGAGGTGTTTCAGTTCACAGTGCTCTCACAGCAAGTGAAAATGACTCAATTTGTTTTTTGTTGTTGTTGAGAATAACAAAAAAGATGACTATATCATTAACCATACAAAATCTGTGTTCCCTCTTGTAACTGTAGCCATATGTTGTCCTCTTATGTTCCATTAGTCTTTCCTGTGATTGGAGTGATTCGGTTAGGAAGGAGGGGAGAGCTAAAGCAAGCCAAGGATACAGGATTATACAACAACAAAAACCTTCTGCCCTAGTCCCTACACATTCCCACCACATGACAATACAGCCTGTGTAGACCGGTGCAATACCAGCTGTCTCACCAGGTACCACCAAAACCTGGTTGATAGAGGTGGTGACTGATATTCTCAACATGATTTGAGGTCTTACGGTGGTCACAGGGCACACGTACATGATGAGTCACACAATGCATCTGTATAAACAGTAGTGTTTTACCTTGGCCATCCGGCCCTTTCATACACACCCACCAGTTATACTGCAGAGAGGAAAACCTGCTCTTTTACCCAATGCTGTCTGAGTGAACAGATTTAACGCTAATATTAGACATCAGAATTTAGCACCGTGCAGTTGGTAGTTTTTACATCTGGAATCAGATTCCACCAGTTTAATTAAATGACAGTTCAAGCATTTCTTTGCTTTTGCCCTCCTTGTTTTTTTTTTTAAAGACACTGATATAATTAGATACAATCCCAATACATTCTAGTGGTTAAATCAGGTTTTAGTAAAACACATTGTTTTAAACAAATAAAAAAAGGGAAATAAAAAAAATCTACTGCTCACTTAAAGTAGCAAGCCTAAATAGACACGCAGCTGCACTGAACCAGACCGGATGCACACAGTCATTCACCACAGAGCGACCGTTTTTAAAACTTCATAAGCAATTGACCCTTTTAAAAAAAAATACATAACATTGGCACACACTAGGAGGTGAACAGAGTTATAAAGCCAGACAAATAATACTAAGCATGTAGGGTCAAAGGTTGTGGCTCGCTCAAGGGGAAGCGAAGGGTTACAGAGCGTAAGAGGGGAGGGTCTGGTCTAGGGTTCCTTTGATTTTCCTTCCTTTTCTTCAGTCTTCTTCTTGTTTTTCTTGAGGAAGGAAGGAGTGCGGAACTTCTTCTTCTTCTTGGAAGGCGATTTGCTGGGGGATTCATCGCCGTCCTGTTCGCAGTCTTGGTCGCCGGCAGCATCAGCAGGCTCCTCTCCCACGGCGGTGGGCTGTTCGGTGGCAGCGGGAGTGGCAGGATCTTCGGCAGGGAGGGCGGGGACTGGGGCGTCAGAGGGTTCATCGTCTGGGGTCAGGTCAGGGAGGGTCTGTCTCAGTGTAGCCTGATCACTCTCATCCTTATAGGTGTGCTCCAGCTGAGAATCTGTGAGGAGGGGGAGGAAATGGTTCATCTGCAGGGCCTGCAAAGCGGCTGCAATGCAGACAAAACTACCCTTTTCAAAGCTAATAAGAGATGTTGCTATTAACAGATCACTTTACTCTCACTTGGGAGGAGTGATATCTCTAATTTTCTTCTGCAATCATTTAGTCTTTGTTCCATAGTTCAACTCGTGGAGAACACAGAACTAAAGGCCTGTAGCACTACATCATCCATGAAAACTGACAGGCTACAGTACTTCTGCAGATCAGAATCTTTAGGCACCAATCAAACAGCATGCTCCTCAGCCGAGGCATGCCTATACATAGCACAACACTAGCCATCTCCACCGACTAGCTTTACATTGACGACTCAGACAAGTACAACACTAGATCATTCCACAAAGCCAAGCCCAACAATGATTTAATGCTCCAAAAAATATATATTCAAACGTTTTTTAAAAGTTTTTTTTTTTTTAAACGGTCCTTTCCAGCAACTATTGTGGACATGTATCCAGGCCGGCACAGTACAGCTTGGCTCAGTAGTGTGAAAAGGGTCCAGTAAGACCATATTCATGTTCTCCAAGTATTTAATCATTGATTTATTCAGATACACATGTATATTCAGTGCCGAGGGATCTTGTAGTGTTAACTAGTGTGCTCCTCGCTAATATCCATCGGTACAGTGCATCGACTTCATGCTGCTGTAGAACCATTGTGCAGCGTCAGCAGTTGGTCTCTAATTGTGACCGTGTACACAACAAACCAGACAACGTGCTCAGTTTCCAACTGGTATTACTGATCTATTGATAGCAACATTAGACTAATTATCCACAGAAGTGTTGAAGCTACTCAAAGATAAAGCACAACACAAAGCACTGAGAAAAACAGCTGTTTATCACATTTCCCGCTAAGCCAACAGCAGGCTTCACACTTAGCAAAGCAACAAAAGCATTTATTCTACTACAGCCAAAAATCATGAACGCTGTATACCTGAGATTGGACTCATCTGGAAAAGAAATATAACATTCAATACATTTAAAACAAAACAAAAACGACATACATTACCCATTTCATGTGAATCGTAATGCAGGAACGTAGGGATTTAATATAGATTTATTGTAAGATGTTTGCATGTAATACTCAAAAGGTTAAAGTTCACAATAGGTCAACTCCGGGAAGGAATAGAAACCTAAAACGAGATGTGTTTGCTGGGTCTATCTCAGATCTCTCCACTGTCACGGACCATAAACTGTATGGGAACAAGGCCATAGAGGATGGGTGTCTAACCTTTCTGAGTGGTGTTCAGTTCAAACAGGAGAGAAACCTATCCATCCTATGAGTCACCATATGAATCATAATCTGTGTGACAAATCAATGATCTCTACGTATGGTTTTGAGATTTTGCACTATGAAGAAAAGCCTGAGAACAGAGGCTGCCATTTTGTCTTTTATACATCAATCTCATAATTTGTGAAATATTTTACGACAGGGAGGACCTCTGAATTGGCACCTGGCAACAAAAGGAAATAAGAATGAAAAGAACAGGAAGTCAAGGACCATAGTGAGGAGGAATAGATACTCAACCCGAGTGGATGGGTTTGGGCCACGGAGAAGGAGAACGAGAGAGAGGAAGAAGAGTCGGAAAAGTGAAGCCATGCAAGGAACGGAGGGGTTAATGGTTTGATCACAAGCCATGAGGGTGGAGGTGGCTGGAACAGTACGTACTTACTATGGCAACAGGTACTCTTTAGCATTCCCATCTCCTGATAGTAACGCAGCCACAAAAAAGAAGAAGAAGCACAGGTAGAAACACACGTCTATAGATGCAGGTCAATCACAGCCACCACAGTGTTAAAATTATAACATCAAAATGAAAATAGGAGAAACACCAGGAGAAATTAAATTTTGAAAAAAAGAATGGCGACAAGCCATTCTTCGAGGACTCCAAAAGATGGAGAATGGAGAAGTGAACAGGGATTGGAAGTAACGTAAACATGTGTTACAGTCTTGTAAGACCATCGTTGATTAGATTACACCAGTAAATGCCCTAGTAAAGAGAGAACAGTTTGTCCATGGTTTATACTGGGAGAGCACAGCCTGACTTGGGAATGTCAGGGGATAACTATGTCCCTCACAGGGCCCCATAGATCTTGATGCATTCCTTCTTGTATAAGCCATGGCAAGTGTCTGAGAAACTGTACTTTATGGTTTTAGAACCAGTAGTCTCATTATATTGGACATTCTCTTGCCGTATGGTTTTAGAAACAGTAATGTCACTATATTGGACATTCTCCTGCCGTCGTTAAAAGGTGTAATCCAACCGTAATAAAAGACCAAGAGGGATAAATATAATATAATACAAAATGTTTTCTTAAAATATCATAACCAACTTCAATCTTAATCTAATGTAAGAAAGAAAAAAATCACCCAGCTGTCTAAAAGTTATGGCTCTTTGGTATAGTACCCATTTGTAGAAATCTACTGATCTTGAGGAATCATAATCTAAGAGGATATTTCTTGGAATGAAAATGTCATAATCCTCCATCTGAATTCCACTGAACATTACCTGATCTTACAGTTGGTTTGTTTCCCATACAATCCAATTCACCCCTATCGACCTCAATTAGCCTCAAACCTCTTGGCCTGTTATTACACATTAAACATCGCATTCAACAGCACCTACAGTTAATGTTAAAGACATCAAAGGAAGACATAGAAAGGAAGCCCAGTCCCAGCATTTCTTGTTGTTGACCCTTGACCCTGAATGTTGTCACTCAATAGTCGCCCAGATGAAGCCATGCGGAAATGTTGTGTTGCTTGTTGCCGGGCAGACTAGGCCAACTAACCTTCCTCTGCTCTGACAGGGGTGCTGGGTGGTGTGCGGGTCGGACTTTGACCCTTTGCCTCTTCCTCAGGCTCTGGTAACGCATCTGAGGAGTCTGGGGGAGGAAATTAAATCAAACTTTATTTAAAGTCCATTTCACAAATGAAATAGTTTGTCAACAGGTCAGATTAGAGCAATGAAATCATTGATTTTTCAAGATAAAAAAAAAAATTAAATCAGTTATTGACAAACACACATCACCCTTAAACCACCACATACAGTAAATTAAAATAGCACAGTCAGAAAACAGCAGAGGAAAACACAGGTAGTGATTATTATTAGAGGATAGACAGTCACACACTGAGGAAGTAACAAAGCCCCCAGTGGCAACAAGACCCATGTAAGTCCACCTTCGCCCCCAGAGAAGGAACCGCTTCCATTGGAGACACCAGATGATTAGTAGTAAACATTTACAAACCAACCCCAAAAGGACAACAGGTCCGTGTTAGGAAGAGGAGGAAGAGTCTCTTTCCCAGGAGTGATTGATGAGAGGGGTCATTCATGTTCATTTGGGAAGGCTTCCTTGGAGAACCACAACCAGCATAAGGATTCCATTGGTTAAACAGAGATCAGTCAAATCAGATGGTAGGGGAGGGTTGCAATATTCTGGAAACTTATCCCAAAATTCCCAGGTTTTCCAGAAATACTGGTTGAATGATTCCCAGTTGGAGGATTCCCTCCCCGCTGATTCCCTTTTGATTACGGGAAAACTGCAACTGGGATTTATGGAAAACCTGGACCTTTTGCAACCTGAACCAGGAGGAAGGTGGATAGGCAGAAGACAGACGGGTGTTGAGGAATTGGGGATTGGGGGCCTAGTAGTGGGCAGGACAGGAGCAGGATTAACCTCAGAGAGAGAGAGAAGGGACAGGGACTCCAGTCAAAGGTCAGAGTTCAGGACGGAGAGCAGGAGGGCAGGCCAGAGTCAGTCTGCAGTCAGTACCTGGAACCTCAGTGAGGGCAGGCAGCTCTGTGTTGGTGGTGCTGAGAGCCTTCAGCACGGCACAGTGAAACTCCTTGTGAGGAGACTCTGAGGGGGACTCTTCCCCGTAGCCCCCAGTCCCCGACCCCGTGGACGTCCCTGGGCTCCCCTGATTGCCCCCTGACCCAGT
>NC_092158.1:12104611-12112111 GCF_045791955.1 Oncorhynchus clarkii lewisi | reverse complement strand
TACACCGTGTGATCACTGGTCTCTGCCATATGGACACACTGATACATCGTGTGATCACTGGCCTCTGCCATATGGACACACTGATACATCGTGTGATCACTGGCCTCTGCCATAAGGACACACTGATACACCGTGTGATCACTGGTCTCTACCATAAGGACACACTGATACACCGTGATCACTGGTCTCTACCATATGGACACACTGATACACCGTGATCACTGGTCTCTACCATATGGACACACTGATACACCGTGTGATCACTGGCCTCTGCCATATGGACACACTGATACACCGTGATCACTGGCCTCTACCATATGGACACACTGATACACCGTGATCACTGGTCTCTACCATATGGACACACTGATACACCATGTGATCACTGGCCTCTGCCATAAGGACACACTGATACACCGTGTGATCACTGGCCTCTGCCATATGGACACACTGATACACCGTGATAACTGGCCTCTGCCATATGGACACACTGATACACCGTGATCACTGGCCTCTGCCATATGGACACACTGATACACCGTGATCACTGGCCTCTACCATATGGACACACTGATACACCGTGATCACTGGCCTCTACCATATGGACACACTGATACACCGTGTGATCACTGGCCTCTGCCATATGGACACACTGATACACCGTGATCACTGGCCTCTGCCATATGGACACACTGATACACCGTGATCACTGGCCTCTGCCATATGGACACACTGATACACCGTGATCATTGGCCTCTGCCATATGGACACACTGATATACCGTGATCATTGGCCTCTACCATATGGACACACTGATATACCGTGATCACTGGTCTCTACCATATGGACACACTGATACACCGTGATCACTGGTCTCTACCATATGGACACACTGATACACCGTGTGATCACTGGCCTCTGCCATATGGACACACTGATACACCGTGATCACTGGCCTCTGCCATATGGACACACTGATACACCGTGATCACTGGTCTCTACCATATGGACACACTGATACACCGTGTGATCACTGGCCTCTGCCATATGGACACACTGATACACCGTGTGATCACTGGCCTCTGCCATATGGACACACTGATACACCGTGATCACTGGCCTCTGCCATATGGACACACTGATACACCGTGATCATTGGCCTCTGCCATATGGACACACTGATACACCGTGTGATCACTGGTCTCTGCCATATGGACACACTGATACACCGTGTGATCACTGGCCTCTGCCATATGGACACACTGATACACCGTGATCACTGGCCTCTGCCATATGGACACACTGATACACCGTGATCACTGGTCTCTACCATATGGACACACTGATACACCGTGATCACTGGCCTCTACCATATGGACACACTGATACACCGTGATCACTGGTCTCTACCATATGGACACACTGATACACCGTGTGATCACTGGCCTCTGCCATATGGACACACTGATACACCGTGATCACTGGCCTCTGCCATATGGACACACTGATACACCGTGTGATCACTGGCCTCTGCCATATGGACACACTGATACACCGTGATCACTGGCCTCTGCCATATGGACACACTGATACACCGTGATCACTGGCCTCTACCATATGGACACACTGATACACCGTGATCACTGGTCTCTACCATATGGACACACTGATACACTGTGTGATCACTGGCCTCTGCCATAAGGACACACTGATACACGGTGTGATCACTGGTCTCTGCCATATGGACACACTGATACACTGTGTGATCACTGGCCTCTGCCATAAGGACACACTGATACACGGTGTGATCACTGGTCTCTGCCATATGGACACACTGATACACCGTGTGATCACTGGCCTCTGCCATAAGGACACACTGATACACCGTGTGATCACTCGTCTCTGCCATATGGACACACTGATACACCGTGTGATCACTGGTCTCTGCCATATGGACACACTGATACACCGTGTGATCACTGGCCTCTGCCATAAGGACACACTGATACACCGTATGATCACTGGTCTCTACCATAAGGACACACTGATACACCGTGATCACTGGTCTCTACCATATGGACACACTGATACACCGTGATCACTGGCCTCTGCCATATGGACACACTGATACACCGTGTGATCACTGGCCTCTGCCATATGGACACACTGATACACCGTGTGATCACTGGTCTCTGCCATAAGGACACACTGATACACCGTGATCACTGGCCTAAACGAGTGCATGGAACTCAATGTCCAATGCAGCCGTTGACCTTGATCAACCAAGTAAAAAATACATAAAACCGACAAATAAAAACATAAATAATGAAAATTCTGGTTCTTTCAAATCCCAGTCATCTCTCTCTACTCAGCCTGTCTGCCTCCCTTTCTATCGGTCTTGATTTGAGCTACAGCTAGTGAAGTGCAACATCGTATCTAATCAATCAACTGGATCAGTCCTGAAGCTCTCTAGCAAACTTGCAAGATTGTATCAACTATTCTATTCCAGGCCCTCAGAGTTTCCCACTCCAGTGAGCTCAGGACAGAAAGACGTTTTTACGCAAGGGAAAGGTATTTTATAACGTTTCCACTGGACACTGCCCCCCCCCCCCCCACCCCCCTTGGGTTGTGCCGTGGCGGAGATCTTTGTGGGCTATACTCGGCCTTGTCTCAGCATGGTAAGTTGGTGGTTGAAGTTATCCCTCTAGTGGTGTGGGGGCTGTGCTTTGGCAAAGTGGGTGGGGTTATATCCTGTTTGGCCCTGTCTGGGGTTATCATCGGATGGGCCACAGTGTCTCCTGACCCCTCCTGTCTCAGCCTCAAGTATTTATGCTGCAGTAGTTTATGTGTCGGGGGGCTAGCGTCAGTTTGTTATATCTGGAGTACTTCTGTCTTATCCGGTGTCCTGTGTGAATTTAAGTATGCTCTCTCTAATTCTCTCTTTCTTTCCCTCTCTCGGAGGACCTGAGCCCTAGGACCATGCCTCAGGACTACCTGGCATGATGACTCCTTGCTTGATCCCAGTCCACCTGGCCGTGCTGCTGCTTCAGTTTCAACTGTTCTGCCTGCGGCTATGGAATCCTGATCTGTTCACCGGACGTGCTACCTGTCCCAGACCTGCTGTTTTCAACTCTCTAGAGACAGCAGGAGCGGTAGAGATACTCTTAATGATCGGCTATGAAAAGCCAACTGACATTTCTTCCTGAGGTGCTGACTTGCTGCACCCTCGCCAACTACTGTGATTATTATTATTTGACCCTGCTGGTCATCTATGAACATTTGAACATCTTGGCCATGTTCTGTTATAATCTCCACCCGGCACAGCCAGAAGAGGACTGGCCACCCCTCATAGCCTGGTTCCTCTCTAGGTTTCTTCCTAGGTTTTGGCCTTTCTAGGGAGTTTTTCCTAGCCACCTTGCTTCTACCCATGCATTGCTTGCTGTTTGGGGTTTTAGGCTGGGTTTCTGTACAACACTTTGAGATATCAGCTGATGTACGAAGGGCTATATAAAATACATTTGATTTGATTTATGGGTGGTAAAATATAAATCATGTATTTTTTACTTACTGTGTGAGGTGAAGAAAAAAATTACTGAAGCTCAGCTTATTAGTGGTGGACGTGGTGACTGAGAATACGAAATGGGCACAATTGCGCCAGCATGCCAAGTAGGCTACTTATGTGTGCTCAGGCATTAAGTAGACAGAAAAAACAGACACATGCTCATTACTCACATGGAGCACTCCAAACAGACAAAACAAAACAACTCGTAAATGATGGTTTTGAAATAAACCAATAAACATTTCAACTCTGAGAATGAGAAATGACAGTAGGCCTAATTAGTAAGACATACGTTTCTGTTAACGGAGATTAACGGTTCATTTACTGCTGGCTACAGATGTAATGGCGAATTGATCAAAATAAACAAACAAACGGTAAACAATTTACCCCAAACAATAAATGCGTAATAATTGGCAGAAGACAGCCGAATGGATTCATTCTAGAGACAGCCTATAGCTGCGACTATTTTCGCCACACACCACTCCTCCTCCTGGTCTCAACATTTTAGAATGATACTCCAGACACATTGTCTTCACATATTTTAGATGTTTTTCCGCTGACAGCTGCAACTCAATAATCATCTAGGCCTTTTGTCACGCGCTGCCTATGAAAGACTTCCTCATGTGATTTATGTATAGACAGGAGTAATTATATAAATATATGTTTTACTTTAGGGCCTAATTAGACATGCAGCCTATGAAAGACTTCCTCATACGACATTCCTCTCCTGTTCTATTGGTTTTCATATCAACTTTATTTCGATGTGCAGAAGCCAAAAGGCACAATCCTAGTCATATTAGCAACCCATGCTAGTTGTTGTATCTTTAGATTCACCCGCTTTCTAAATTTCAAACAGGGATTTTCATCTCTGTCCTATACCGCTCATATCAAATGCGCTGTTTAGAATGGTGTTTTGCCTCAATTTGCATTTTGGTAAAGGTTTGAAAATGGAGGTTTTATTGGCTGCTTCATTACAGGAGTTGCATGTTTTGTTAAGATGAATTACCATAATCTAAATGTGATTTCTGTCATTCTGAGCATCGTGGACGGAAGCTCTAATAGGTTACACACCCAATGCGTGGGTCTGGTGAATTTCTTTAAATTAAAATGTTCCCGGTCACGTTGTCCAGCGCCACATTTTCCTAACAGAAACCCTGCCGTACACACACACACACACACACGTCCATACAGTACACACACTACACACACACCATACAGTACACACACCATACAGTACACACACCATACAGTACACACACACACATGCAGAGTTTGTTTCAGTGAGGAAAATGGGGCAGTCAAGCATGATAATGGTAAGAAATATGCCAGGCCCATGCATTGCAAGACCACACTTCACATAGAAGTGTGAATGTACTGAAAACACAAACCGAGTGCAATGCATAAGACAGTATATTTAAATCATATCTCTCAAATGACGCTACCAACAGTTACAGCTAAACAGTGAAGAAACAGTTCAGAGACAACCAGCAGTTATTGTTCAAGTCAGGAAACAATAAAGGTCATAAGGTTTAGAGCATAAACACTCCAACAATCTCCTCAGAAACTCATTCTCTCATAGAGAGAAATAAACGTGTAAGTTAACACAATTTGACAAGAGCAAATGAGTGGGATCCAACCAAGGTCAGATAATGAACAGGACCTCAGAGGGTAAACCAACAACATGCAAACTCAACTCTGAAGTCATGAAAGCAATCTGACAGACCTGAAGGCTAACAGCATGTTGGGGTTAGCCAACAAAAGGAGGCGGCAAACCCAAATCAACCAAAGGAGATGAACACAACCCGGCCTGTGACGCAGCATGAGGTTTACCTCTGACCGCCATGTTACTTACCTGCCACACTGAACTTCTCTGTGGTCAAAGAATAAGGTAAGTTAAGTTCACTTAAATATCAGGTCAGACTTGGGTTCAAATACTATTCGAAATCATTCAAATACTTCAAGCATTTGCTTTAGTTGGCTTAGAGGGCAGGGTTTGCAGTTTTGGAACTATTGTATTTGTTACATTGCACCAGGTAACTCAATCCAGCCCAGTTTAAGATTTTTAAACGATTTTAAATAGTACTTGAATGCAGGTCTGACTCAGGGTAAGCAGCACACATATTGCCATTTTGCAGGGGTTGCCTGGCTGTGGGGCGGGGCGTAGTGCAGGAGGGGTGGGGCGCAAGAGGGACTCACCTGGATAAAGGAGCGATCCACCATGCTCCCAGCACACAGCACCTGGGACTCTGGCCCTGCTGTCGTGATGTCCTTCAGGTTCTGCTCTCTGATCTAGAGGACGGTGGTAGTCGACAGAAAGAGAGGTTTTGGATACAAAGCCACGGTCAAGACAGAAAAACATCTAGATTCTCTACCCTTCTCCCGAAGTGTGCACTTGTACATGACCTCTCATGGATTTATCAATGGTGGAATCTCCCTTTCTAGCAATCCTTACACAAATCCAGTGCTTTTAAATCCATGTGCAAGAGAAATACACACTTCGGGTGTAGGGCCGATGGTCGAGACCAAAGCCATGTTGAAATGACAGCCTACCGACGCCTGTATCAACATCATACCTTGTTCCTCATCTCCAGCACCTCCTTGGGGTTTGTGTTGAGCGGGACAAACTGATTGGCCACTGCAGCCTGTCGCATTCCTTCCTCATTTGTCCACTGTAATCACCATAGCAACAATTAAAATAAACAAAATGAGGCAGCCAAAATAACATGGGGAAAAAAAAGCAAACAAAATCTAGAAATATACAGACCAAGCAGGCTTTAAAGAACTATAATAAATAGGTCATGCTTTTCAAACAGAAATAATGGAGGAGAAGGTACAAATGATTCTGTGAAGGAGTTCTAAATATATTACACCTGGAAGCAGTGAACCAATGATGATGCACCTTTTGTCAAGATGGCTCGCTGTTACAACAGTTCTAGTCAGTGCTTTTCAGTATCAAGTTACCCTGTCCCATTACCTAAAGCCCAAACATCTGACCCTTTCTTATTGACTTGATGGAAATGAGTAGGCCCTCCTACATTACTCGAAGACGCACCATCATCATCATCATCATTGATACTCTTGCGGTTAGATTTCAATAACAGATACAAATGACAACAAAAAACACACAAAAGAGCAACTGAAGGCATCACAAGATGACGAGAGACTGTGGAAGAGGGAGGGGTGAAGAATTGGAGGGGTGAGGTGGTGGAGGGGTGAGGACGTGGAGGGGTGAGGCAGGGGGTGAGGACGTGGAGGGGTGAGGCAGGGGGTGAGGACGTAGAGGGTTGAGGAGATGGTGCTGGCTTACAGTACAGTAGAAGCTATGTGGACCAGCGAGACAGTGGCAGTTGGGTGAGGCGTGAGCATCACCAAGTCATTTCCCAGGCTAACGTAACGTACAGTAATAGTAACAGGACAACAGAGATAAAGAGAGAAACACAACGACAGACGAGACACTCGTCGACCACTGACTGACTGAAAAACTAATCGGAGAAAAAAAAAATCCCCCCCCCCCCCCCCCCCCAATAATTGTACGTTATACAAGTTAAAGGGTCTTTAGTTTACGTTTAGATATAAAGGGATGCCTTGGCTTCTATGGTATTTTCATCTACTACTGACATGTTTTATATGACAGAAGTAGAAAACAACTAAGAAGAAATACTCTGGAGCTGTCATTTCTGGAAGGTAATGAACAGGACTGTTTCTGGAGTTCTTGACAGAGTTGTTTAAACCTGAACATAGGTAATGCTCAGCCCGAGACAGAGGTAGAAAATAAATATATAGGAGACATTTCTTTCTCAGACACAGATATGATTGAATGAGCAGCAAGTCAATCTAACTTAAGCTTCAGAAAAGTAAGTTACTCTGTATTTTTCCTTGGAGAAGCATGAGCTATGGGTTCTTTTCTGCTGTGGAAATGTTTCGGCTGAGCTGTATAAAAG
>NC_092158.1:12092111-12099611 GCF_045791955.1 Oncorhynchus clarkii lewisi | reverse complement strand
GGGGGGAATGGGAGCTTAATGAGTCATGGGTCTGGCAGAGTGTCTCAGGCAGGTGACGCACGCTCCCGACAGGGTTAGCTCTCGTTCCAGTGCTTTTCTACAGACATTGGAATTCTCCGGTTGGAACCTTATTGATGATTTATGTCCAAAACATGCTAAAGATTGATTCCATACATCGTTTGACTTGTTTCCATGACATGTAACGGAACTTTACGAGTTTTTGTCTGGACGTAGTGCTCGCGCCTCATGAAGATGGATTACTGGGCTGAACACCCTAACAACAAGTGGCTATTTAGACATAAATGATGGACTTTATGGAACAAATCAGTCATTTATTGTTGAACTGGGATTCATGGTAGTACATTCTGATGAAGATCAAAGGTAAGTGAATATTTATAATGTTATTTCTAACTTCTGTTGACTCCAACATGGTGGCTATTTCTTTGGCTGGATTGGGCTCTGAGCGCTTTACTCAGATTATGCTTTTTCCGTAAAGTTGTTCTGAAATCTGACACAGCGGTTGCATTAAGGAGAAGTCTATCTTTAATTCTGTGAATAACACTTGTATCTTTTATCAATGTTTATTATGAGTATTTCTGCAAAATCACCTGATGTTTTGGAATCTAAACATTACTGCACGTAACACACCAATGTAAACTGAGATTTTTGGATATAAATATGCACATTATCGAACAAAACATACATGTATTGTGTAACATGATGTCCTATGAGTGTCATCTGATGAAGATCATCAAAGGTTATTGATTCATTTAATCTATATTTCCGCTTTTTGTGACTCCTATCTTTGGCTGGAAAATGGCTGTGTGTTTTTTTTGACTTGGCTCTGACCTAACATAATCATATGTTGTGCTTTCGCTGTAAAACCTTTTTGAAAATCGGACACGATGGTTAGATTTACAAGATGTTTATCTTTCACTTGCTGTATTGGACTTGTTAATGTGTGAAAGTTACATATTTCAAAAAAATATTTATGAATTTTGCGCGCTGCCTTTTCAGCGGAATGTTGTCGAGGGGTTCCGCTAGCGGAACGCCTGCCCTAGAAAGGTTAATGTGATAATTCCACTGTCCCGCAGCCCAGGCAGGAAATTAATAAACTTAATCTCACTCAGCATCTATACATTACTTTTCCATGCTACTATTATTTTTGCAACAGTTGGGGGTTGTATAAATCTGCCCGTCTGCCACTATGACCTGTGCAACAATGTATCATTTAACACATAAGATCACTCCAGTGTCAGTAGACTAGCTAGCCCAAGAATGAACGTGAAACTAGCTAGCTCGGACGCGCCAACCAAAATACTAGGCCTATGTAGGCCCATTGGATATTATTATTTATTGAAGTTCATGTCTTTTTTATCATTGAATCTCTGCTAGCTAGCTGCAAGCCAATTATTTGTTTAGCATAGCAACGTGGAATGAATAGAATGATTTGAATGAATAACTGGGTCAAAACATGAGAAAAAAAACTACCAACTCGCTTGGGTAGCAACTTCAGAATGCAAAAACAAATGTACTCATTATTAATATTTGGTCAACTGTTTTAGACAATCAATAATGCCATCGAACACAGTTAGTTTCGTGTGACAACTCCCTCAAAGGGCTGTATCCCTCGGCTTCACCTCAGGCCTCAGAACAGCCCATGTCAGGAGTTGTCACACGCAACTTCTCAGGTATTATTGCTAAAATAAAATAACATATACCTTGGATAGGACCAGACAGGCAGCAGAAAGTCAATGCCTTGTGACTTATCTTACGATGCTAGCCTGAGTCCCAGATCGGTTTGTGCCGTCTTGCCAGATTTACAGTAGAAATTGGCAAGACAACACGAACTCAGCGTCAGTGAAATTAACAGTCTAAACAGATGATACAGGCAGAGGGCGAAGAGTTGACGGCAGCTTCGGCCTTGAAGGACCAGTGACTCAGCGTGTACAGTGCCTTCAGGAAGTAATCATAGCTCTCGACTTAATCCACATTTTGTTGTGTTTCAGCTTGAATTAAAAAATGTTCCAATACCCCATAAAGACAAAGTGCAAACATGTTTTTATACAGAAATATCACATTTGCACAAGTATTCACACCCCTGAGTCAATACTTTGCAGAAGCACCTTTGGCAGTGATTACAGCTGCGAGGCTTTCTCGGTAAGTCTAAAAGATTTGCACACCTAGATTGTGCAGTACAATATTTGCACATTGTTCTTAAATGCTTAAAGCTCTGGCAAGTTAGTTGTTGATTATTGCTTGACAGCCATTTTCAATTTTTGCCATAGATTTTCTCGCAGTGACTGTTTCTCGCAGTGACTGTTGTAAAACAGACTGAACCAGGTCTAGGATTCTAGCTCTAGGATTTTGCCTGTGCTTAGCTTTATTCCGTTTATTTTTATGCTCCCTAGTGTTTGCCGATGACAAGCATACCCATAACATAATGCAGCCACCACCATACTTAAAATGATCAACGGTTATGAAGATAATCATTTTATGTTTGTTCAGTATAGTTAAAGTTTTGGTCCCATGTTTCATGAGCTGAAATAAAATATCCCAGAAATGTTCCAAAAAGCTTATTTCTCTAACATTTTTGGCATTCATTTGTTTACATTCCTGTTAGTGCGCATTTCTCTTTTGCCGAGATTATCCATCCACCTGACAGGCGTGGCATATCAAGAAGCTGATTAAAAAGCATGGTCATTACACAGGTGCACCTTGTGCTGGGGACATCAAAAGGCCACTAAAATGTGCAGTTTTGTCACAGAACACAAATGTCACAGATGTAAAAAAAAATATATAATAATACTGGCATTTTAACAATTGATTTGCAGGTAAAATTACATGTAGGACAACCTCTGTGTTTGGATGATGGAGGCTGAATGACAATCACTTATTTAATCACTACTTGAAACGCATAACATAAAATGAACATATTCTATTAGCAGCGTTGTGACACATTATGCAGGCAGCTGTTAAGAGTGAGACACTGGGGGAGAAACTTACCAGACTGGAGGCAGAGACTTCACTGTACAGAAGCCCAAAAGGGACAATCAGGAACCTCTCCTGATCTGAATTCACCCGTACCTGGAAGACATGAGCGCAGATGGTGGTCTTAACAAGTAACAAACAAACAAACAAACAAACAAACAAACAAACGGCAGGCGGCAGGGTAGCCTAGTGGTTAGAGCGTTGGACTAGTAACCGGAAGGTTGCAAGTTCAAACCCCCGAGCTGACAAGGTACAAATCTGTCGTTCTGCCCCTGAACAGGCAGTTAACCCAATGTTCCTAGGCCGTCATTGAAAATAAGAATTTGTTCTTAACTGACTTGCCTAGTAAAATAAAGGTAAAATAAAAAAAATAAATAAAACAAACAAAACAAAACATACAAACCTGGTGAATTACACCAAATGGCTCACATACACTAGAATGCAGTTGTTAATATTTTTCAAATTCTTTTGATGTTTCATCAACAATATAATGCTTACTCAACTAATTTTACCAACCAAGACAACTCTACATTTTCCTGCTGAGCTTTCTGAAAAGATATTCTGCAGGTTAAATGTGCAAAAGCACTACAATATACTGCAGTAAAATAAACAAGATCCTGTCCTATATATTTCTTCTGGTGTTTCATACTGGCTAGGAGTCTGTTTTAATAACATTGCAGTGGATAAAGCCACCTAGAGAAGAACATTAGAAGGCTGTCTTACGGTTAAGTGGTTGTAGATGAGCTGGGACCAGCCGAAGAGGTCTGTCAGGCGGTAGAAGGCGGCTAGCTTACAGCGGAGCAGCTTCTCTCCCTTCTCATAGGAGATCGAGTCAGATCCACGCAGGTCATTCACTGGGGTTACCATGCCCAGACCTGTAAAGGGAGAGAGAGAGAGAAACAGAGAAATATTTGCACATCGTTATAAAACACTTTATTTAGACAATGTGAAATTTGAAACATATCTATTCCTTTTAAACTTTGTAAGTTAATTATTTACTGTTCATTTTTCACTTTTGGTTTATTATCAATTTAATTTGCTTTGACAATGTAAACATATATGTTTCCCATGCCAATAAAGCCCTTAGAATTTCATTCACTCACCTCAGTCAACAAAGAATAATGTCAATTCAAAACAGAGTCTATCCGTCTATAATTACAAAGCGTCTATGGTTAATGTAGTTGCATTCTACAACACTACTACCGACCTCTGAACTCAGCGGAAACCATCTTGGCCTGAGGGGACCTAAGTGCTTGACGTATACTGTGCGTAAACACACAAAGCAGCATGAATGTGTAAAAGCTAGATACACTAGGTGCTGGAGTACTGTGTACTAGCTAGGTACACTAGGTGCTGGGGTACAGTGTACTAGCTAGGTACACTAGGTGCTGGGGTACTGTATACTAGCTAGGTACACTAGGTGCTGGAGTACTGTGTAGTACACTAGGTGCTGGGGTACAGTGTACTGCACTACAGAATTTACTCTTGGTAGATGAATTCACATCACAGTAGCCAAATGCCTCATATATACCTCCATAACATTTGCATTAAAATGCATTATTGTCAGGGGCTGACAACACTGGAGAGGGTCATATATACACAACATGACCAAAAGTATGTGGACACCTGCTCGTCGAACATCTCATTCCAAAATCATGGGCATTAATAAACAGCCTCCAGTCTTCTGGGAAGCCTTTCCACTAGATGTTGGAACATTGCTGCAGAAACTTACTTCCATTCAGCCACAAGAGCATTAGTGAGGTCTGGCACTCATGTTGGGTCAATTAGGCCTGGCTCACAGTGAGCATTCCAAATCATCCCAAAGGTGTTCGATGGGGTTGAGTTCAGGGTCTGTGCAGGCCAGTCAAGTTCTTCAACACCGATCTCGAAAAACGATTTCTGTATTGACCTTGCTCTGTGCACGAGGGCATTGTCATGCTGAAACAGGAAAGGGCCTTCCCCTAAACTGTTGCCACAAAGTTGGAAGCACAGAATCGTCTAGAATGTCATTGTATGCTGTAGCATTAAGATTACCCTTCACTGGAACTACGAAAAAACAGCACCAGACCATTATTCCTCCTCCACGAAACTGTACAGTTGCCACTATGCATTGGGGCAGGTTGTGTCCACCAAACCCAGATTCGTCCATCGGACTGACAGATGGTGAAGCGCGAGTCATCACTCCAGAGAACGCTTTTCCAATGGCTGCAAGCTTTACATCACTGCAGCCAACACTTGGCATTGCACATGGTGATCTTAGGCTTGTGTGCGGCTGCTCGGCCATGGAAACCCATTATATGAAGTTTCTGACAAACAGTTATTGTGCTGACGCTGCTTCCAGAGGCAGTTTGGAACTCGGTAGTGAGTGTTGAAACTGAGGACAGACAATTTTTACGCGCTTCAGCACTCTGCGTTCCCGTTCTGGGAGCTTGTGTGGCCTACCACTTTGTGGCTGAGCCGTTGTTGCTCCCAGACGATTCCAATTCACAAAAAAAGCACTTCCAGTTGACCGGGGCATCTCTTGCAGGGCAGAAATTTGACAAACTGACTTGTTGGAAAGGTGGCATCCTATGACGGCGCCACGTTGAAAGTCACAGAGCTCTACAGTAAGGCCATTCTACTGCCAATGTTTGTCTAGGGAGATTGCATGGCTGTGTGCTCGATTTTATACACCCATCGGCAAAGGGTGTGACCGAAATAGCCAAACCCACTTCTTTGAATGGGATGTCCACATACTTTTGTTCAGTGTATATGTAACAAACTAGTGCTCCGCTAACTAGCTAGTGATTCTACATCATGTACATATAATACTCACTCATGTTGAAGGCAGTCATGCCTCCTTGGGGTGCTGCAGGGTACATGCATCACATATAGCTCATACTGTGTATTTATCTCTGTATACATTACATTAGATCAGTGTTTCCCAAACCTCTCCTCCAGTAGCCCCAGGCAGTCTACTGACTTGATGTTGTTCCAGAAAGAACACAGCTGATTCAAAATGGTCACCTAATCATCTATCCCCTCATTAGTTAAATCAGCTGTGATACTTTCATAATACATTAAATACATGGACTGGCTGGGGGTTCTGGAGGACCGGTTTGGACTGTCTGGGGGTACTGGAGGACCGGTTTGGACTGTCTGGGGGTACTGGAGGACCGGTTTGGACTGTCTGGGGGTACTGGAGGACCGGTTTGGACTGTCTGGGGGTACTGGAGGACCGGTTTGGACTGTCTGGGGGTACTGGAGGACCGGTTTGGACTGACTGGGGGTACTGGAGGACCGGTTTGGACTGGCTAGGGGTACTGGAGGACCGGTTTAGGAAACACAATTAGATTACAATGTGATTTAAGGACTGAAGAGAAAGGTTTCAACCGTATTCTACTCACTCATGTTGAGTGCAGCCATGCCTCCCTGGGGCGCTGCAGGGTACATGGTGGGGATACTGGTGGTCATGAAGTCTGCTATCTGCTGCAGAGCCAACAGGCTGGTGGGGGTCTTTCCCCTCTTCAGCTGGTCCTGAATCATCGTATCCAGCTCATCACAAAACGCCTGGGGAGTAGACGGGGACACAGTCAGACGGGGACACAGTCAGACAGCAAAGGCGCAGGACAGGTCAATACACCATTGTTGTCGTTGATGCATTGTAACACAGTCACTAGTTGGCTATTCTTAGTTCCCCTACTACAGAATCCATGGTTACTGTTCCCCTACTACAGAATCCATGGTTACTGTTCCCCTACTACAGAATCCATGGTTACTATTCCCCTACTACAGAATCCATGGTTACTGTTCCCCTACTACAGAATCCATGGTTACTGTTCCCCTACTACAGAATCCATGGTTACTATTCCCCTACTACAGAATCCATGGTTACTGTTCCCCTACTACAGAATCCATGGTTACTGTTCCCCTACTACAGAATCCATGGTTACTGTTCCCCTACTACAGAATCCATGGTTACTGTTCCCCTACTACAGAATCCATGGTTACTGTTCCCCTACTACAGAATCCATGGTTACTGTTCCCCTACTACAGAATCCATGGTGACTGTTCCCCTACTACAGAATCCATGGTTACTGTTCCCCTACTACAGAATCCATGGTTACTGTTCCCCTACTACAGAATCCATGGTTACTGTTCCCCTACTACAGAATCCATGGTTACTATTCCCCTACTACAGAATCCATGGTTACTGTTCCCCTACTACAGAATCCATGGTTACTGTTCCCCTACTACAGAATCCATGGTTACTATTCCCCTACTACAGAATCCATGGTTACTATTCCCCTACTACAGAATCCATGGTTACTGTTCCCCTACTACAGAATCCATGGTTACTATTCCCCTACTACAGAATCCATGGTTACTATTCCCCTACTACAGAATCCATGGTTACTGTTCCCCTACTACAGAATCCATGGTTACTATTCCCCTACTACAGAATCCATGGTTACTATTCCCCTACTACAGAATCCATGGTTACTGTTCCCCTACTACAGAATCCATGGT